>NC_064766.1:41261609-41534109 GCF_011397635.1 Epinephelus fuscoguttatus
GATGGAATGTCAAGGCCAGAAAAAGATTTGACTTCAGACAGCTCGTACTGAGTTTTATCACCACCTTACACCAAACGATCAAGATCACGAACACGCACGCCAACTGAGGAAAAACTCATGGTTTTATTTCATCACTGGAAATTGGTCTGACAGAGTAAAGTCCTGGAAAAATTGTTTGGTGTAAGGCTGGCATTATCTGTGTTGTAGGATGTAGTAACAAATTCTCCTGTCAGGCTGGTTCTGGAAGCTGAACTTGATTTTTTCTTTTTCTTTTAGGAATGACACTGTGGGACCGTGATGACCTGAGAAATCATATTGGAGAAAGACCACAGAGCTATAATGATTTTGACATAGTTGCATCTGAATCAATTGCAGATAAATCATCAGCACTAAATGTTGAAGCATCCCTGAAGGCGAGTTTCTTAAGTGGACTGGTGGAGGTTGGAGGATCGGCCAAATACCTGAACGATAGTAAGACTTCCAAAAATCAGGCCAGAGTAACACTGAAGTACAAAGCTACCACAAAGGTTCAGGAACTGTCCATGAATCATCTTGGAAGAGACAATGTGAAGCATCCGTATGTCTTTGATAAAGGATTAGCAACACATGTAGTCACAGCTATTCTTTATGGGGCACAAGCCTTCTTTGTCTTTGACCGTGAAGTGTCTGAAAAGGAAGATCATCAAGACATTGAGGGCAACTTGAAGGTGATGATCAAGAAGATTCCCAAAATTGCAATAGAGGGTGAAGGTTCACTGAAAGTGGAAGACAAGGACAGAGAAAATGTTGAGAAATTCTCCTGCAGATTCTTTGGAGACTTTTCCCTTCAGAAGCCTCCTACATCCTTTCAGGATGCGGTAGAGGTCTACCAAAGTCTGCCAAAATTGTTGGGAGCCAACGGAGAAAATGCCGTACCAGTGAAGGTCTGGCTGTTGCCACTGACGAGTTTAGATTCTTCTGCTGCAAAACTAAAGCGTCAGATAAGTATAAGATTAGTTCATGAATCACAGAGTGTCCTGGAGGACTTCAGTGAGCTGGAAATGAGGTGCAATGATGCACTGAGAACCACCACTGCACAGCAGTTCCCACAGATCGGCAAGAAGATTAAAACTTTTAAAGAAATGTGCTCAGAGTTCAAGCTGGAATTCCAACGAACCTTGGCAAAGAAACTTCCAGCAATCCGAGGAGGAGGAGAAGAGGAAGCTGAGCTCGCAGAGATCCTGAAGAAGAGACATTCTTCTCCTTTCAACAGCAAAGACCTGAACGAGTGGATGGACTGTAAAGAGAGAGAAATCTGCATCTTAAAGTCTTTCACCAACATGATGAAAAACACCAAGATCGTTCCATCTCAAAATCACCTCTACAACGAAATTCACAGTGCAGAGCATGCAGTGTGTTTTGTTTTCACCTCACTGGGAAGTGCCGAACCCTTCCTCTCAGCTTTATCAAACTACTTAACAGAGACACCCAAACCAGACGAACCTCGAGATCCACATACTCGTGATGTAAAGAGAGAACAATGGTACCTTTCAAACAAAGTACCAGATGCAATGAGGCATAAAGCAAAGCTCTTCAGTGACTTTGCAGAGGCCAACAAGGAGAACAAGAACATTAAGTTCTTACGACTGGTTCAACAAATGAGACACAGAAAGGTTCAAGCATCTACCTTTATAAAGACGGCTTTTCAGTCAGTGAGAACTTTGAGCCACCTTCAAAGCCTGAAACAGTGACAGTCACTGAAACAAACCACAAGAGTGTGACACTGAAGATTTCTCCACCAAAGTTTGGAGCAGAGAACATCACCTCCTACTCTGTTGAGTACTGTGTCAGTGGAGACGATGGATGGAAACAGAAGACAGCATCAGAAGCTGAAGAAGTCACAGTGAGTGATCTGAGTCCTAACACAGAGTACATGTTCAGGTGCAGAGCAGTGACCTCAGCAGGTGTTGGACCAGCCAATGAAGTCAGTGGCTCCATTAAAACCTTACCCTGCAGCCCTCCTGGGAAACCTCAAGTTGAACAATACTCAAGTGAGATATCAGTCAGCTGGGAGAAACCTGCTGAGGTTGGACAGAATGTCCACATTTTGAGCTACATCATGGAGTACGCCAAAAAAGACAACAGTCTGAAAGAGGAAGATCTCCAGTGGAGCCAAAAGATGGCAGGAGCTGAGAGGGTGATCATTTCAGGTCTTCATCCAGAGACAGAATATGTTGTCAGGGTCAGATGTGATTGTGGTGAAGCTGGCAGAAGCAAAGAAAGCCTCACTGTTACTGTCTGCACAACAAAATCTACACCCCTCACAGACTTCCTCAAAAGTACAAGTGTAAAGATAAGTTCTGAATCTCCCTCAGTTTACAAACTGCCTCTGGATGAAGGAGATATGGACATAGATGGATGCAGAAGATTCACTTTTGGCAAAGAAAGCACAAGGAAAAATCGCACTGTTTTACTTTTTGGAGAGACCGGATCAGGAAAGTCCACTCTGATCAATGCAATGATCAACTACATTGTTGGTGTAGACTGGGAGGACAATTTCAGATTCAAACTGATTGATGAGGATCAGTCACGATCACAAGCTGAAAGCCAGACCTCTGAAGTCACTGTGTACAAAATCAACCACCAGGAGGGGTTTGAAATAGAGCACTCACTGACCATTGTTGACACTCCAGGGTTTGGAGATACAAGAGGCATAGAAAGAGAGAGGGAGATGATGAAACATCTGCGTCATCTCTTCTTTGTCAAGCTTGGTGTCAGTGAAGTTGATGCTGTGTGTTTAGTAGCTCAGGCTGCTCTCACACGACTCACACCATCACTGAGATATGTGTTTGATTCTGTGCTCTCAATCTCTGGCAAAGATATTGCAGGAAACATCAGAGTTCTGGTGACATCCGCAGACAGCCAGCAACCACCTGTCCTAGAGGCAATCAATGCTTCAGGCATCCCATGTCCTAAAACAACAGACGGTTTGCCAGTTCACTTCAAGTTCAATAATTCAGCGTTGTTTACTCAGAACAAATCATCTGTAGCAGACAGCATGAGAGGAGATGATGAAGATGTAGGCATAAATCAGATGTTCTGGAACATTGGGACAAAAAGCATGAGGAGGTTCTTTGTTGCTTTGAATGTCATAGAAACCAAAAGGTTGGACACACGGCAAGTCATGCATTTGACTAAGCTTTTGCTAGAGATAGGTGATAAACTCGAGAGTGATGACGAACTTAAAAAGTTACTGAACAGTGGATTTTAATCAGAAAACGAGAGTGTAAGATGGTTAAAGAAAAACGAGCACTAGTTGAAACATCAGCACTTGAAACCCTCAGAGACACCTGTTGACTGATTGAGAAACATCTTTGGAAGCTTCATTCACCTCAGTATAACTTGTTTTATGTTTGTATTCTTCATATAAATATATGTGGTCAGTACATCTGGTGTATGAAATGTCTGTGTCGTCACAGCCCTGCTGCATCTTTATAAACACATCTGTCGCTCGCATCCAGACGCTGTCTCAGCGTCGGGCGATAGACTTCAACTACCAAGTACGTTATCGATGTGTCGCTTGATTCACCTCACACACAAACAAGAGGCTCTGACTCACACACACAACACACACAGTGCAAAGTTCTATCGCACATGTGCTACTGCTGTAATTTCTTTCACTGCACAGACAGTTTTCCTGCAGCCAATGTGACATATATGTCTCACTGTACATTCGCTACTGCTGATTTTAACATTTGAATCTACTGTTACGCTTTCTTTCTTGAAGATTTAAAAGCATGAAGACAATCTGAATCATTGTAATTCCTCCTGATACTGATGTGTACTGACTCACATGTTACTGTCCTGTTGGGTGATACGATGGAGAAATCATTCAGTCATTAAATGATGAACAATAAATAAATGTTATTCTGACTCAAGTGTTGTCTGTTGTCCTCTGATGTGTCAGTGTGGCCTTCTTTACCTTCTGCAGCTCCGTTTTCTCTTCCAGGACCTTTCAGGTCACTATTTGAATTTGTTTGAGGCTCAAACACCAAAAGTTTGCCAATATTTTGTTTTTAAAAGCAAAGATTGGAGAAGTGTCAAATATAAATTTGTGCATCAGAATTAAGTTTCTCTTCTCTTCTGTCACATTAATCATGTGATGACCCCCTTTTTTTGGTGACCCTTTGGAGGGGCCCGACCTCGAGGTTGGGGGGCCACTGGACTACACCTGCTAACTGTACATATAAAGTAGCTCAGACTGGCTCCACCTGCAGCAGCTACAACAGTAACATGCTGCTCTGACACTGATGCTGCAGTGGTAATAATCTAATATATATCAATATATATCACAGACAGATTTCTGTGGGCGGAGTAGTTTTACTTGTAGTGGAGTATTTTTACATTGTTGTATTGGTACTCCTTCATCCTCCACCTTCCTGTTAGAAAAGCGTTTACACCTGCAGTGTTTGTGGGTCAAATTTGACCTGTGTTTGAATTCATCACCACTGTGGTCCAGGACAGATCACAAATATAAAAGTGACCCAAATATAAGACATATATGGAGAGAATAAAAGTGTTGGTTATGCTGCCACCATGTGCTCAGTTGTCTCTGTGACCTCGGTTTCATGTAGCGCCATCATCAGGTCAACATTTTACTGTGTGCACAGTCCATGAAAACTGTTGACTTTAGGTCCCAAATATTTACAGGGGGAAATGAGGCAGTATAATTCTGTTAATATTGTTTTTAATGGCTGAAGACACTAATGTAAGTGCACTCATGAGCCTGAAGTAAAATATTAAATTAAATAACTTAAATTTTTAGATTTTTAATTGTTATTAACTCTCTCAACTCTTTGTTTTTAGCATCAATGCTTCCTTTTCATTTTAGGTTGAAATAGTATACTTTATGTGTGTCCTTAAGTTTCATGTTTCACCTCACACACCAAAATATTTCTGCACCAAAATACTGTACTGCTCCTTTAAGTGACATCACTAACAGGAAATGACACCTTGTAAGAGTGAAGGAGACAAATTGAAAACGCTGATGAGTTTTGGATTTTCTTAAAGAACATTTTGCTACATTTTTATTTCCAAGCCTTTCTGTCAAACATAACATATCAACACTCTGACGCTAAAACATGAGCAAAACATTTTTAAATGAAATTTTAAAATGTGTTTGTATTAAACGTGACCTCTTTTTATTAATGTTCAGTGTGGTGTTAGCTTTGACCACAGAGAGAGATTCAGCCTTTTCACTGAAAACACATCCTTCATTCTGTGAAAGACAAAATTCTACATTTGGTTATGACCGAAAATCTTCTGAACAGTTTCTATGGAAAGACCTGCTAACATGCTAACATGCAAAAGTTAAAGGGAACATGGTAAACATTACCATGTTAGCATGCTTAAATGCTAAAGTAAGACTGTAAACATGGTAAACATTACACCAGCTAGCCATTAGCATGTTAGCATTTTCATTGTGAGAATGTTAGCATTCTCAATGTTTAGCAGGCTAAAGTAAGACTAAACATCACACCTGCAACCATTAGTATGTTAGAGTTACTGTGAGAAAGTTAGCATTGTAACATGCTAAAGTAATATTGTGAACATGGTAAACGTTATACCAGCTATCCATTAGCATGTTAGCACTGTCAATGTGAGCATGTTGGCATGCTAACATTAGCTCAGAGAGTGCAGCCTCACAGAGCTGTTAGCATGGCTGCAGACTTTCTGTCTTGTTTTTCCCTCCTGCACATTTCAAACGTCAGTCTGCAGGTCACACCGTTTCTGAGAAATCAGCCTGCTTCTCTTCTGCACCTCCTCCTGTCAGTGAGCAGAGAGCAGGTGGAGTTTGTCCCTCACAGATGATATAAAGGCAGAGACCACAGAACAGCCTCAGAGGATCGCACACCTTTCTACTGTAAGTACACCTGTCGTGGTTTTATTTCTCCTGATCAGTAGGCTACAGAGCTCTGTTCTTCAGACATGACCTCAGTCAGCTAAATGATCCTGTTCATGTGATCCAGCTAACTTTCTGTGAACACACTGAGGATTTGTTTCTCTTTGCTCAAGTTCCCTTCAATCACACTGCGCTCTTATTTTGAAGGGATAGACAGTTAAAACCATGATGAGCACATATGATTGGATATGTGTGTGTTTCAGTGTGTAAATGACAAATCCACATCACTGTGTCAGTTAATTACCATGTTTACTGGTTCCATTAAGGCTCTTCATGATTGTGTGTGTGCTGTGAGGTGGCAGAGCAAAGTGAGGTCACACCAAAGCTTAAAAGTGTTGAACTTTGATCCGAGCTGCGCTCATATTTTGGGTGCGGCCAGCCGTTGGTGACTGCTCGAACTGAGAGATGGATGAAAAAACAGAATTTACAGTTCATACAGGACACTGAGAGTTAGTAATACAGCAGGGATGAAATGAAGGCATGAACAACTTTCTCCGAAATCAGTTGAGCAGCTCTTCAGTAGTGTGCAGCAGACGTTCAACAAATCAAAGCAAATACCAACAGAGTAAAAAAAAAAAATTTGTCTTTTCCATGTTAATCTGGAAAAAGTTAGAAAGACAATACTTAATATCACCAACTTACTACGAATCCACTCACTGTAGTTGACAGGGAGATATAACTGTGTATAATCTGCATAAAATAAAGCAAAATTCTACCCATTTCTGCTAATGATGTGACCAAGAGGAAGCCTGAATATCAGACAGAAGATATCAGTGCCTGTATCAGAAGTATGACCTTCCAACCTCTCTTATCTTTGTTCCTACAGACAGTGTTCTTTATCTAGTTACTTATTAAAGGTAATTACATTTGGCCCAAGAGCACAGGATGAAGGAAGAACATTCTGACAAGTAGCTCCTCATCTTGTGCAACGATACCGTCATGCATGACAAATGGCCCAGTCATAGCGTGGCACACCTCTGCCACATGCAACAGGTTCAGTCACCATAAAGGTAAACACACCTCAGAAGCTGCGTTGTATTTAATATAGAAGTCTTTATTTGTTGCAAAAATAGTTCCACAAATATAATCAGCTTGACGCCGACAGTCCCACGTAACATACCGTCTGTGGCTCAGAGGGTAGAGTGGAACAGTTAACAAACAGTTAAGTTAATCACACATTCACTGCGCTCGGCGCTCTGCTGCTCCGTCTCCACAGACAGAGTGTCCAGAGTGCGCTCTGCCACTCTGAGAGTGCGCTGCTCTGGATAACCCAACGCTACATTCAGACAGCGCTCCCAATTTATCAACGCTCCAGTTTGTGTCAGAGTGCGCTCCCACACTCACAATGAGTGTTTCTGAACGCACTCACATCATCTTCCTTTACTGTCGATAACAAGACAACACAACTTTGCAGCCCAAAAATAAAGATCTTACTGTTTACTAACATAAAAGGGTTTATTGTATTTATGGAAGTTTACACTCCAGCATCCCCAGCCAACGCTACCTGGACAAACGTAACATTATGTGCCAAACACATCGGTTGGCCCACATGCTAACAGCCTGTTCTCTTTGTGTCTTTGTCAGTCAGTAGAGTCTCCGTCCTGCTGCTGTTATAACTCAACTGGTGTGAGTCAGTCTTCATTGTTGGGACTTGGGCCTCCAGACACAACTTCATCCTGCAAATGTACTGAAGCCAAACGTGTCAGACAGGTGAGCTTTCTGGTTTAAAGGGAAATAATCTCATTAATCAAGATTAATTACAAACATTTGTTGCTGCTGGTGATTATGTGAACAAAGCCTGCTCCTTTGCAGGTTTGGTCTACAGCGCTCACAGCCGTTGCACCTGAACTCAGTGTGAAGTCAATTTGTCTCTGTGAGACTAAAACAATCAGATTAACTCTGGTTAGCTAAAGTTAGCTCGCTAAGACACTAATCCTATGAGAGTAAATTATTTTGATGCAATTTATAGATGTTAGAACTGAAATATTGACAGCACAGTTTTTGTTTCTAACTACTTAATTCCTGCATGTTGTCATAACAGTTGCCTTTAGCTAGTAATAAATCAGTTTTGGTTTGTAACGTTAGAAATAACTGTTGCACACTTCTAAGTAAGGTTTAAGCAAATGACTAGGTTCACTCGCCACTGAATTGCGTCTGGTAGACGTCTGGTTTGTTTATGCATTTGATGTCTGTGACTGCAGAATAACTAGTCCAACGTAATTATGTTCATATTACATAGGCTACACAGAAAGGAGTGTTTCTGTCTGCAAGTAGTTTGATTTTGTCAATCATTTCCCTTTTTTGATGAGTGGAGGGGTCTGAGGGACCAGAGAATAGTGGGCTGCTTGTTAGGCTACTCTATGCATCTGTTTTATTGTTTTATGAAAATTCTGAAACTAATCTGTAAACTACAAAAATCGGAGAATTAATAGATATGACTGTGGAATAATGGTGTTGTAATGTGTGGATAATATTATAAAGCATAGAGCCCTACAGCTGTTATACTGTTATATATCATCTGTAGGCCAAATGCATCAGTTCAGGAAGCTGATTGAAGAAACAGTCATCAAGATCATGATCTGTAGCTCAAAACAGTGCGCGCAAATTAGTGCTGAAAATCTTTTCTGCTAGTGCCCTGCATGTGCCGCATGGTCCCTACCTAAGCTCAAATCAAACCTACGCCCCTGGACAGTGACATCAGTCCCAGCTAGCATTAGCTTGAGCTAACTGACCCACTTTCTTTCTGTTTCTGTTCCTTTGGATTAACAGTCTCAGTTCCTAAAGTTCAGAGTCAATCAAAGGAAGTAGAAAATGCATGTGTGAACACACAATGCTTCTGTAGCAAATAACAGCCTCAGCTTTAGCTCACTGACCCACTTGTTCCAACCTGCTTCCTGTTGTTCTGGTTTACTGCTTGACTTTTTTATCCCACATATGTAGTTGTTGAGCGGGCGGCACGGTGGTGTGGTGGTTAGCACTCTCGCCTCACAGCAAGAGGGTCGCCGGTTCGATCCCGGGCGTGGGAGCCCTTCTGTGTGGAGTTTGCATGTTCTCCCTGTGTCAGCGTGGGTTTCCTCCAGGCGCTCCGGCTTCCTCCCACAGTCCAAAGACATGCAGGTTAATTGGTGACTCTAAATTGTCCGTAGGTGTGAATGTGAGTGTGAATGGTTGTCTGTCTCTATGTGTCAGCCCTGTGATAGTCTGGCGACCTGTCCAGGGTGTACCCTGCCTCTCGCTCGATGTAGCTGGGATAGGCTCCAGCCCCTCCGCGACCCTCAAGAGGATGAAGCGGTTAGAAGATGAATGAATGAATGAATGAATGTAGTTGTTGACACAGTAAAAAACAAACCAGTAACAGAAACTTAAACTAAGTAACTGATCAACTGAAATCTAACAGCAGAAAATCACCTCTCTGACATTAAGCTGACAACAACATACAAAAGAGCTTTGGACCAAAGGACTTTGAGTTTGTTCTGTGTCACCTGACAGTGAAATGACTCTGAGAGGAAACACCCTCCTGTGTGTGATATGAAACTGTTGGACCAGCTGAAGCAGTGTGTTGTATCAGCCGCCAGAGGGAAGCATATCACAGGTTTAGATCCTGACTGCAGCCAATCACATGAAGTGTTACTGTGGTGATTTATCAGAGGTTTAAAGGTCAAAGGTTAAATAAAAATTCAGCAGTCAACATGACCTTTCAGAGGCAGAATGACGCCCATGTAGACACAGCAAAACAAATCAAGACACAAGAAACAGCAGTGTTAAAAACACAAGTGAAATCAACCAACTGACAGATTTGACAGCAAGTTTTGGCACTGAAAAAGTCAAAGTAAAACTTGACATTTAATAATAACATTTGACTATGAGAAATTAAAAATTGACATTGAAAAGTTAAATTTGACACTGAAAAAATAAAATTTGGCTTTTAAAAAGTAAAATTTGACATTGAAAAATTAAACTGGGCATGGACAAATGAAAGATTTACATTAAAAAAGCATTGAAAAGTAGATTCTGACATTCAAAAAGTAAAACCTGAATTGAAAAATAAAATTTGATGTTGAAAAAGTAAAGTTTGACTTTGAGAAATTAAAAATTGAAATTGAAAAACAAAATTTAAAATGTAAAACGGAAGTTTTACATTGGAAAATTAAAGTTTGACATTAAAAAAGTAAAATTTGACATTGAAAAATTAACATTTGACATTTGAAGAGAAAATTTGACATTTAAAAAGTAAAATTTGGCACTGAACAAGGAAACACTGGCACTGAAAAAACATAACTGAAAATTCAAACACGCATTTAAATGATTTTATTTTATTTTGATTTTTGTTTTGCATTCAAATGTTTTCACTTTTGCTCTTTATTTCTCTTTTTCTGTCTTTTTTTCACGACAAAGTGTGACAGAAAATGAAAAAAAAGGTAGTATCATTAAAAAACTGATGCTGAAAAAAAAGTGCCATAAAGAGAAATTGAGAAGAATGTCATTGAAAAACACCAAATGCCAAAAATATTTAAAGAAATAATCTTAATACCTTTGTTTTTTTTGTCATGGGATTATTGTCAGGGCCAGTGTGTTCTATGGATGTATGTCTGTATGGTCATATGTGTATAAGTATATGGTCATTTTAAATGGAAGTCTGTAAAATGATGTGAGCGTCAGTGAGTGACAAAGGTCAAATTAAAGTGAAAATGTGAGGGTGGTTGGACGTATTACCAAATGTTCTTTAAACATCTGGCAGACAAACAGAGGAGGAGTCAGAGAAGTGTCCAGTTCAGACTGAGCGATGGACTCTGAGGCCAGCGGGACGATGGAGGTGGCGGCGCTCGGTCGGCCTTTCAGCCTCGGGATGTTGTACGACTGCCGCAAAGACTCACTCGTCCCTGGTGAGGATTCACATGTAAAGATGCTTAATGCAACACAACCAAAATTCAGTATTCATCATCTCAGATCTTTAGATCAGCCAAGCCAACAGTCTTAAAATGCTAAATAACTGGGAACATCTTTTTTATTTTTTTAAATAATTAACCAAATGTTTCCTGCATTAACATCACACAGATCAGGAACCAGCAACACTCATATTTAGTTTCTGGCCGGGACACTCAGGGCAGAGGATCCATTGTCTGCTAGCTAGCTGTCACTGTACCCTGGACAACATGGGGGAGTGCAAATTAAACAAATGACTGCACCAAATGATATTTTATTTATCAATTAATCTGACGATTATTTTTTCAGTTAGTCGACTAATCTAACGACTAATTTATTGATTATTTTACGGACTCTTCTTTTTATTACTTGATCAGTGTACCACTTAAATAACCCAAAAATAAATAACAAAACCTTGTCTCATAAATATTTAAATATTCAGTTATGAAACAGAAAATACAGAAGAGCCAAATAACAATGTTAGATGACGCGTACTGTAACCTTTGTAGTAGTGCATAAAGTTTAAGTGACTACTACTGACAGAAACACTAACTGCGTCTTGATAACCCTGATATATATCATGCCAAAGTTGAGGCAGATTCTCTCTAGAACAGCGAGTATACTCGCAGGACTTCTGCGGCACTAACACATCTGGTGTGTCCAGGCCGTTATGTCAACAACGCTACATGAAGCAGATGAATGACTTTTTCTGCAGTGTGAAAACGGCAGCCACTTAAACCACTGACTGTACACTCCGCCGCCAAGTGGCCAGGGGTGGTAATTGCAACCGGTCAAATGACCGACGGCCTTCAGATTTTCCGGTCATTGTTGTAAAAAACCGGTCAATGACCGAGAATATCCGGTTAACGCGACCCCTGGTGGACACTCTACTAAATAAATGAGTAAAGAGACCAAGCAACAATTATCAGATTTATCTGAAGAACAAACAAATAGTAATGCAAATAATTATAGCAGAATGTACAGTACCAGTACAAACAGCTCACAGTAAATGATACCAATATGTACAGTACCAGTACAAACAGCTCACAGTAACTGACACCAATATGTACAGTACCAGTACAAACAGCTCACAGTAAATGACACCAATATGTACAGTACCAGTACAAACAGCTCACAGTGAATGACACCAATATGTACAGTACCAGTACAAACAGCTCACAGTAAATGACACCAATATGTACAGTACCAGTACAAACAGCTCACAGTAAATGATACCAATATGTACAGTACCAGTACAAACAGCTCACAGTGAATGACACCAATATGTACAGTACCAGTACAAACAGCTCAAAATGACACCAATATGTACAGTACCAGTACAAACAGCTCACAGTGAATGACACCAATATGTACAGTACCAGTACAAACAGCTCACAGTAAATGATACCAATATGTACAGTACCAGTACAAACAGCTCACAGTGAATGACACCAATATGTACAGTACCAGTACAAACAGCTCACAGTAAATGACACCAATATGTACAGTACCAGTACAAACAGCTCACAGTGAATGACACCAATATGTACAGTACCAGTACAAACAGCTCACAGTGAATGACACCAATATGTACAGTACCAGTACAAACAGCTCACAGTGAATGACACCAATATGTACAGTACCAGTACAAACAGCTCACAGTAAATGATACCAATATGTACAGTACCAGTACAAACAGCTCACAGTAAATGACACCAATATGTACAGTACCAGTACAAACAGCTCACAGTAAATGATACCAATATGTACAGTACCAGTACAAACAACAGCAGACACAGTGGAATTATACCAATATGCACATGTAAACAGTCCCCATTCTAGAATAAACGCTACCGTATGGAAACCATGCGGCCGGTTGGAGCTCAAATTGAATGGGAAACAAAGTCCAGTGTTCACTTAGCTGGGCGTAACTTAGCTGGGCAATGTCCGTGGATAGCTGCCTCCGTGAGAAGAGAACAGAAGGAAGGGAGGGGGGTATCACTGTCAGGATGTCAGCCGACCAACACTCGCTACCCGCTCCCTGGTTGCGGCGATTTGCGATGCTGGCCAGCTAGGAATGAACTAGCAGCCAGTACAGTCCAGTCCTCTCTGGTCTAGCTAACATTTAGCCGTGTTACTTACTGATCCATTAGAAAGAAAGCTAGCTGGACATGGGTTTTGAAGCCTCTTTGGTCACGGAGCTCCCTCCATCTCTTGAACGCCTGACTGAGGTTTACTCTTGTTTTTCCTCTTCTTTTATCACTCTCCTTTTTGCTCTTCTTTGCCTCCTCACACAGAGGAGCTCCTTTTCTTTTGCTAGGCCGTTTTTCACTTGTCTCCAAACTCTGTCCGTCTGCCATTGTGCTCGTGACTCAACTATCTCATGCCCAACTCCTCATAAGGACCAGCTCCAGTCCCTGATTGGCTGACCGACCAGTTTCACAATACATGACGCGTTTCCTGCCGTAAAGCAGATTTTTTATGCAAAATTTCGGCACCGGCAGAAGCTTATTGCAAAGATTGCAGAGCCACTAAGTAACCTATGTAAACACTGATAGTCTGATTTTACTGTGGACACTACCCTGTGCAACCCACATTATTTTCATCATGATATATTCAGGAAAAGATGCTGTCTGTTGCCTCTTTAAATCTTTTCTTCAAAACACCTTTTCTCCAGAAAACATCGTAAGAGCTACAAAGCACCCACAAATAAATTACATGAGCTCCTACCCATGTGCAAACATAACCATAATCCATAGATACTGTATCAAATACATATATGAGTATAAATTACAATATCAACCTTTAAACACACATGAAACAAGAAAGCCAGTATCACAGCAATGTTACCAATATTTGATTAGCCCACAGCTATTTTTAAAATGACTGCTGCAACAGCGATACATTTAAATTTAAACATTCGCTTACTGTCGAGTCAATTAAAACACGTCACCACACAAAAATCATGAAGCGTTAAATGACACAGTAACTTGTTCCCATTCCAGCCGGGCGCCTAACTATACAGGGAACAAGAGCTTGATAATTGCAGAGCGAAGTTACACGTCTTCCCTTCTTTGTTCTCAAACGTTTCTGCTTCAATATCCTGTTTCTGGCAGAGGAAGATTTCTCATTAAACTTAGTGCTGGTTGGTGGACCAGATACACGCTGAATTTAACACTGACTCATGTTCACTCCACAACTCCACCAGTTTGTTCTCCTTTTCCACAGTCCAAGAGAACCCAGACTTGTTTATGTTCCATCACCTCCCTGGAGTCCCCTCCGTTTTTATGGTGTACCCAGTTTGCTGCTTCCTGTTTGGTGCAGCAGAGAGCGCAGTAATTGGTTGTTACACTAACATTTTCGTCATGTCTCATCTCATCAACAAAATGAAACATAGACTTCATCTTAGTTTTTATTATCATGACGTATTTTTTGCTTGTCATTGTCTTGTTTTCGTGACGGAAAAAAGGAACTTCACTATTTCCATGAGCCAAGTTTAAAAACTTACAATAATATTAAACATGTTTAATTTTGATGGAATGTCAAGGCCAGAAAAAGATTTGACTTCAGACAGCTCGTACTGAGTTTTATCACCACCTTACACCAAATGATCAAGATCACGAACACGCACGCCAACTGAGGAAAAACTCATGGTTTTATTCCATCACTGGAAATTGGTCTGACAGAGTAAAGTCCTGGAAAAATTGTTTGGTGTAAGGCTGGCATTATCTGTGTTGTAGGATGTAGTAACAAATTCTCCTGTCAGGCTGGTTCTGGAAGCTGAACTTGATTTTGCTTCTTCCTTTTTAGGAATGACACTGTGGGACCGTGATGACCTGAGAAATCATATTGGAGAAAGACCACAGAGCTATAATGATTTTGAGATAGTTGCATCTGAATCAATTGCAGATAAATCATCAGCACTAAATGTTGAAGCATCCCTGAAGGCGAGTTTCTTAAGTGGACTGGTGGAGGTTGGAGGATCGGCCAAATACCTGAACAATAGTAAGACCTCCAAAAATCAGGCCAGAGTAACACTGAAGTACAAAGCTACCACAAAGGTTCAGGAACTGTCCATGAATCATCTTGGAAGAGACAATGTGAAGCATCCATATGTCTTTGATAAAGGATTAGCAACACATGTAGTCACAGCTATTCTTTATGGGGCACAAGCCTTCTTTGTCTTTGACCGTGAAGTGTCTGAAAAGGAAGATCATCAAGACATTGAGGGCAACTTGAAGGTGATGATCAAGAAGATTCCTTGCCTTGCAATAGAGGGTGAAGGTTCACTGAAAGTGGAAGACAAGGACAGAGAAAATGTTAAGAAATTCTCCTGCAGATTCTTTGGAGACTTTTCCCTTCAGAAATCTCCTACATCCTTTCAGGATGCGGTAGAGGTCTACCAAAGTCTGCCAAAATTGTTGGGAGCCAACGGAGAAAATGCCGTACCAGTGAAGGTCTGGCTGTTGCCACTGACGAGTTTAGATTCTTCTGCTGCAAAACTCGGTCCAGATAAGTATAAGATTAGTTCATGAATCACAGAGTGTCCTGGAGGACTTCAGTGAGCTGGAAATGAGGTGCAATGATGCACTGAGAACCACCACTGCACAGCAGTTCCCACAGATCAGCAAGAAGATTAAAACTTTTAAAGAAATGTGCTCAGAGTTCAAGCTGGAATTCCAACGAACCTTGGCAAAGAAACTTCCATCAATCCGAGGAGGAGGAGAAGAGGAGGCTGAGCTCGCAGAGATCCTGAAGAAGAGACATTCTTCTCCTTTCAACAGCAAAGACCTGAACGAGTGGATGGACTGTAAAGAGAGAGAAATCTACACATTAAAGTCTTTCACCAACATGATGAAAAACACCAAGATCGTTCCATCTCAAACAGACCTGTACAAACAAATTCTCAGTGCAGAGCATGCAGTGTGTTTTGTTTTCACCTCATTGGGAAGTGCCGAACCCTTCCTCTCAGCTTTATCAAACTACTTAACAGAGACACCCAAACCAGACGAACCTCGAGATCCACATACTGATGATGTAGAGAGAGAACAATGGTACACCTCAAAAGAAGTTTTAGATGCAATGAGTCACAAAGCAAAGCTCTTCAGTGACTTTGCAGAGGCCAACAAGGAGAACAAGAACATTAAGTTCTTGACAGTTGGTTCAACAAATGAGACACAGAAAGGTTCAAGCATCTACCTTTATAAAGACGGCTTTTCAGTCAGTGAGAACTTTGAGCCACCTTCAAAGCCTGAAACAGTGACAGTCACTGAAACAAACCACAAGAGTGTGACACTGAAGATTTCTCCACCAAAGTTTGGAGCAGAGAACATCACCTCCTACTCTGTTGAGTACTGTGTCAGTGGAGACGATGGATGGAAACAGAAGACAGCATCAGAAGCTGAAGAAGTCACAGTGAGTGATCTGAGTCCTAACACAGAGTACATGTTCAGGTGCAGAGCAGTGACCTCAGCAGGTGTTGGACCAGCCAATGAAGTCAGTGGTTCCATTAAAACCTTACCCTGCAGCCCTCCTGGGAAACTTCAAGTTGAACAATACTCAAGTGAGATATCAGTCAGCTGGGAGAAACCTGCTGAGGTTGGAGAGAATGTCCACATTTTGAGCTACATCGTGGAGTACGCCAAAAAAGACAACAGTCTGAAAGAGGAAGATCTCCAATGGAGCCAAAAGATGGCAGGAGCTGAGAGGGTGATCATTTCAGGTCTTCATCCAGAGACAGAATATGTTGTCAGGGTCAGATGTGATTGTGGTGAAGCTGGAGGAAGCAAAGAAAGCATCACTGTTACTGTCTGCACATTAACATGCACACTCAAAGAATCCCTCAAACGTACAAGTGTAAAGATAAGTTCTGAATCTCCCTCAGTTTACAAACTGCCTCTGGATGAAGAAGAAATGGACATAGATGGATGCAGAAGATTCAGCTGTGGCAAAGAAAGCATGAGGCAAAATCGCACAATAATGCTTCTTGGAGAGACCGGATCAGGGCAGTCCACTCTGATCAATGCAATGATCAACTACATTGTTGGTGTAGACTGGGAGGACAATTTCAGATTCAAACTGATTGATGAGGATCAGTCACGATCACAAGCTGAAAGTCAGACCTCTGAAGTCACTGTGTACAAAATCAACCACCAGGAGGGGTTTAAAATAGAGCACTCACTGACCATTGTTGACGTCCATGAGTTTGACTATGACACAGAACGAATCAAAGAGATAACAGAGCAGCTGCATAATCTCTTATCTGCTGAGCATGGTGTTAGTGAAATAGACACTTTGTGTTTTGTTTCTCCGAATACTTTTACCAAACTGACATCATTACAGAAAAAAGGGTATGCTGCTGTGCTTTCACTCTTTGGCAACGATGTGGCAGAGAACATCCGGGTTCTGATACCACTTTCAAGTGATAGAGCAAGTTTCTTGTACCCAGATTGGGGCATTCGAAAGGCACTCAATTATTCAGGTTTCAGGTGTTGTACAATAAAAGATGAGCTGCACACTCACTTCACATTCAATAATGCAGTGTGGTTTGCACAGAACCAATCATCTGCAGCAGATAGCATGAGTGGGGATGACAAACATGAAGATGAAGATAAGAGATTTGATCCAGAGTGTTGGAACGAAAGCATGAAGACGTTCTTTGCTGCGTTGAATGTCATGGAAACCAAAAGCTTGAGGATGACAGAAGAGGACCTCAGAGAAAGAAAGCAGCTCCAGAATTCATATGAAAATTTGCAGAAGCAGGTGAAAGTTGGGTTCGCCAAGCTGAAGGAGATAGAAGAAACGACTGAAACACTTAAAGAGCATGAGGCACAGATCGACAGACAACATTACTTTGAGTTTGAAGTCACTGTCATAAAGCCCTTCAAAGAAGATATTTCAGGTTCTGGAAATTACATCACCAACTGTCAGGAATGTCGTTTCACCTGTCACTATCCCTGTTCAAGATCCAATGATGCAGATAAAGAAGAGTGTACTGCAATGGGACCAGATGGAAAATGTACTGAGTGTCCAGGCAAATGTAACTGGGATGTACATTTTAACCAGAAGTACAAATGGGAGTATAAGGAGGTTACAGAAAAACGAACAGTAAAAGAGCTGAAGAAGAAGTACCTAAAAGCTCCACAGGCGAAGGCACCTGTTCAGGCATTGATTGAACAACTGAGGGCCGAATATGATGATGTGCACACACAGGTGGTGAAATTTATAGAGACGTCTGCTCAGTGTCTAAACAGACTTAAAGAGATAGCACTGAAGCCAGATCCTCTCTCCACTTCAGAGTACATTGACATGCTTATTGAGGGAGAGAAATCTGAGGCCAAGACAGGCTGGAAGCAACGAGTTCAGTCCCTGATGGCCACGAGAGAAAAAGCTGAGTTCGTGGCTGAAGTCGACAGAGGGGGGAAACTCCCCCAGAGTCAACCTACTGATTTCAAGCGTTCCAGTACCAGCCATGACAACTATGAGACGGATACCAAGAGACCAAGACGACAATGATACCGACACTGACACCAGCAAAAACCAGGACAACACTAACTGATAACAACCAAGAAAAACACAAGATCAACAGTAGTGCTGACCGAGACGAGGCAGAGACAGATACCAACCAACCAAGACAAGAATTAGCACGATTCTAGGCCAAGAAGAAACTGAGCCGTATGCCAACTGAGGCCAAAAGGAGACCGACACCGATTCTACGACCCCAGTGCCAAAAAAAGTTGGGACGCTGTAAAACGTAACAAAAACAGAATGCAAAGATTTACAAATTCTTTTTGGCCTATATTCAATTGAATACAGTTAAAAGACCAGATATTTATTTTCCATTTGATAAACTTTATTGTTTTTCTGTAAATATATCCTGAATTGAATGTCTGCGTTCTTACGTTCCAAAACAGTTGGTACAGGAGCATGTTTACCTCTGTGTGACATCATCACCTTTTCTTTGACCAACACTCAGCAAGTGTTTGGGGACTGAGGACACTAACTGTTGAAGTTTATCCAACTTCAGTGTCTCAACAGTCCGAGGTCGATGCTTCATCATGTTCCACACATGTTCAGTGGGAGACAGGTGTTAACTGCTGGCAGGTCAGTCTGGTACCTACACTCTGTCACTACGAAGACACGCTGTTGTAACACGCGCAAAATGTGTCTCATTGTCTCGCTGGAATAAGATGGGACGTCCCTGAAAAAGACGTCGTCTGCATGGCAGCATATGTTGCTCCAAAACCTGTATGTACATTTCAGCATTCATAGTGCCTTCACAGATGTGAAGTTACCCATGATGCACCTCTCCATCCCATCACAGATGCTGGCTTTGAACTTTGAGCTGTTAACAGTCTGGATGGTCCATGATGGACTGGTCAGACCATTTTGTGTCAGTCCATCTCAGGTGAGCTCGGGCTCAGAGAAGTGGGCGGAGCATGGTAGAGTCTGAACTGTCATTGGTTGATGCAGTGATGTGTTTACTGACAGAGGTTTTCCAAAGTGTTCCTGAGCCCGTGTAGTAATATCCTTTATACCTTTATACAGTCGTGTTGGTTTTTAATGGAGAGCAGTGTGAGGGGTCAAAGTTCTCGGACATTAATGTTGGTTTTCAGCCTTACTTCTTACATGCAGAGATTTCTGCAGATTCTCTGAAACTTTCGATGCTATTGTGCATTGTAGATGTGAAATTTCTAAAAAGGTTTCTAAGTTTCTAAAACTCGAACTGTCGAAATATTTGCCCACACGGTTTGTCACAAAGCGGGGAACCTTGTGGCATCGTTGCTTGTGAACAAATGAGCCTTTCAAGAATGCCTCTTTCATACCCAATAATGACACTCCAATCTGTTACCAGTTAACCTGTTTACCTGCTGATGTTCCAAACAGGTGTTCACAACTTTCCCAGTCCTCTGTTGCTCCTGTACCAACTTTATTATAACATGTTGCAGCCATCACATTCAGAATGAGTGTGTATTTACAAAGAAATAAAAACAAAACAATGAAGTTCATCAGTCTGGGGACAATATTCAAATGAATAAAAGTCAAAAGGATTTGTAAATCATTGCATTCTGTTTATATATACACAGCGTTACAACTTCTGACTTATAACTTTTGAAACCCAGGTTGTAATATGAACAAAGACCGAGGGGCTTATACCGCCACCTGGCACAAGTAAGAACACAGCAAGATCAGTGCCAATCAAGACGAGAACAATATCAGCCAAGACCTGAACAGATACCACACAGACAAACAGGACAGAGAGTTCTGTCTTTAGACAGCCTCAGAACTGAGACACCGAGACTTAAATTACTTTGACCAAGAAAAGCTCAATCATATGTTCCTGAAACAAAGAGTGAGACTGCTCTCAGTTTTCTTTTGGACAAACATATTCCTGCAGGATTTACTTCCATGTGCTGTTTACCAAAATGGAAAACACAGATTTACCATGTGGTGATAAATGTTGAAGCGTGACCACATTTTGTGCTGGAACCATTCACTTCCTGACACCAGTAACACCAGTGACACCAGTGACACCGATGTAATAGTTAAAATCTGCAGCTTGATTAACTCCACAAACCTGAGCAATGAAAATGTGATAGTGATTTTTGTTTTCTATTATGACCACATCGCTTTCTTTTAAAGGTTTTTGAACAGGACTATCATGATCTCAAGTTTTTATGTGCTTATTTACTCTTTTTTTTTTTTTTTTTGTTTAAGATATTTCTTCGGACATTTTTAAGCCTTTAATCGATAGGACAGTTGAGCGTGAAGGGGAAGAGAGAGAGGGAGTGACATGCAGCAAAGGGCCACAGCCTGGAGTTGAACCCGGGCCGCTGCGGCAACAGCCTTGTACATGAGGCGCCTGCTCTATCCACTAAGCCACCGACGCCCCCGTACTTATTTACTCTTTGAGTTTTGAAAAAATAGAATGAATAATGATGATGAAGTTATTATATTGACCTGTATTGAATTCCATGTTGCAGTGATAAGGCGCCTCCTACTGAGTGATGGAGAAAAAATTAAATGATAAATAATGAATAAGAAAAATTTTAAAGTAAAGTACATTTTAATCAGAAGTACAAGTGAAGGAGCTGAAAGAAAAGTACCTGAAAGCCTCAGAGGCTCAGACACTAATAACTTTGTTGATGTTTCACATAAAGGTTTAAATATATTTCAGTTCCATTATATTGTTCTTATATTTTACTCTGTGTTTGATTTTAACATTTATATCTACTATTTCCACTCCACTGAGAGATGGAGAAATCATTAAATGATGAACAATAAATAAATGTTATTCTGACTCAAGTGTTGTCTGTTGTCCTCTGATGTGTCAGTGTGGCCTTCTTTACCTTCTGCACCTTCGTTTTCTCTTCCAGGACCTTCCAGGTCAGTCGTTACAGAGCGTTGCATGGATGACGTTACAGAAGTTAACTTCTCACCAGTTCACTCGTCCAACATCCAAGGGTATTTTTCAATTGGATTTTGGTTTAGCGCAGAAAATAAACTCTGTGGTGAATTAATGTTTATGACACTTACACGTTTTGTTCAGTAAGATAATCCTCACTAATGGACACCACTTTATGAATACTGAAGCCTTCATGCAACCACCAGAAGTAAAAAGCTAACGTAAGACGATAGATGAACTACTTCGTGGTAACATGATTTAACGTCACCACTACAGTGAGACTGTAAAGTCGTGTTTGCCATGATGACGTTCTGTCGTCTCATTTAGCCTCTTGTTACACCATCTTAGCACCAGATGAAAAACCTCCTGTTGTGACCTTTGACCTCTGTTTTGGTCATCCATACCATTTGTTTAATTTTTGTTGATTTGATAGTGTTGAGCACACTTGTGCGGTGGTGTCTGCAGTTATACCTCCAAAACACTAGTCAGCGGCAGAGTTTCTGTGAAGTGCTGTAAAGTTTAGTTGATTCAAAACACATTAAACATGGCTTTGGTCCCTAGGCGTTTTTGGGGTATTTTTACTGCCTTTACTTTTAAGCTCATATCACAGTCATTATAAAGGCTACATACACATGCTATATCTTGGGGGGTTTTCAGGACAATCTGGGCTAACCAGATTTGCCATCATTTCATGTCCTTCTATGTGCCTGTATTTTATATTGATTTTCATATCAATGAAAAAACAAATCCGTGTGACTAAATTCTTACATGTTTACATGTATCTCAGCATAGCAAGTTGGAAGAAGACATATTCTGCCATATATGAAGAGGGGAGACTCTCTGGAATCTGGCAATATAAGAACCATGATGGTGGGACACTTTGTCACTTCACAGCTGTCCAAAACATGTGGTCTGTGCCAGGCGGACATGATTGCCAGTATTTTTTCATTATTGCAAGAAATTCCACTGACTCATTCACAAGTCAAAAATGTGTTTTATCTGAAAGAAACATGCAATATTTACATCTAAGATCATAGAAAAATAGTAATAATATTATTCCTCACTATATGAAGTGACTGATAACAAGATCTGTATCATGGATTGTAAAGAAATTCGTCAGATTTTATTTTGTAGACAATTAATCTGGATTTATAGCATGATGGGATGACAGCACAATGATGTGTGTGGCATCAGTGGAAAGCTCTGCTCCTACACTTTCATGTGATATGCGTGGCATTTCTGTGCGACCCTGCATTTGCGAGTAATCCATCCAAGAGTAATATGTGTGCAAAGCTGTATGAAAGCTCTGTTATACATCATTTTAATGTAATTTTATCATTGTTTTTCGTTGTGAAAACATTGGACTACTGACAAGTGCTTGGTCTTGTCGGAAAGCTACAATTCCACTGTTTCATGTGATATGCGTGGCTTCTCGCTATGATGGTTGTGGAGAAAATCAACAGAGAAGAACAGATGTGAATTTGGACGCACTATGCGTCATTTGGGCCCATAGGGTTAATAGAGACAGTTTCAAACACAAATCAGCTTCACTATAACTCGCAGCATTCACAGACAAACACTTGTCTTTATCTGGACACATTTTCCCCACAAATACAACATGCTAATGTTATTAGCACAAGCCTATGGCATTTTACATTGTATAAATGAGCCTAGCAGCTAGCAGAGATTTGCTCTGCTCATATTTCAGCCAGGATAAATCACACACAGTGTGTGGAGGCTTTATTGTCTTCACAATTTATTGTTTCTTATCTGTGAAATTAAAGTAAATCAAAGCTTTGTTTCCACTGAGGGAAATGGTTTCAGCTCACAGAGACAGACAGGAGGTCTGCGTCACTGTGACACTGTGGAGTTACATCTCTGGGGAGGTGCACGTCAGGGTACAGCATTGGGTACGGCGTCGATTCGATGCAGAGGTATAAATTCCACCTCAGGTGACTACATCAGTCTCCATTTTAGTTGCTGCATGACTGAAGCTAATGTGCAGTTCAGGATTTTGTAGTTTGAGAATATACTATGTGCCTGTGAGTATTTCTAGTATGTGAAAGATAACTGGATGATGAATGTGTCCTTTTTGAGTTTTTCCTTCAAAGACTTAAATTAATGTTCAGCAGAGCTATTTTTTGCTTATTTATGCTAGGCTGTTAAGCTAGCGCCCTCGCTAATTAAATCATTAAGAAGTGGTTATTGTAGAGGTTCACTTAGAATTGAATCAATATTGCCTACCTGGAAACACTGTAATTAATTTCCTTAATGTTTTTTATCATTGTTTTGTTTGACAGTGTGGTTAAAACAGAATTACTCCAGTGAACGTATACGTACCTGTAACAAAAAGGAAGCAATAATCGTATTTTTATTTGTATATTGTGTTTCAGTTTTACAAAGAAAAGAGAATCAATGAAACAAATGAAGCAGGAAGGACAAGGAGCTAAGTAAAGAATCTGAACTCATCCAGGCCTCAAGTCTTTATCGGATCTCTCTAGTTTGGCAATGACTCGTCAGGCGAGGACAGAATAACCTCACTCACCGATCAATGAACGATGACGGAATAAACGTTTTGTTTGATTTCAGATGACGCTCAGAGAACAAATCCGCAGATTTGACCCTCTTTGTTTCAGACCGTCTCTGCTCTGTGTGACGCAGGTTTAGTGGCATTCAGGTGACAGTGGGATAAACGGACGCTACTCGCCGTCGATCTGCAGGCCGGACTGGAGACAGAGAGACAGAGAGACGGGGCAGGAGAGGAACAACGGCGTGATTCTGTGCGACAAAAGCTCCGTTGTTGAAGCTCCGACACGCTGATTCATCGGTGTGACGGCAGGTCAGCTGACAGAGGGAACGCTTATTTAACAACACACACTCGGCCCTAACAGCGTCCTCTGTAACTGTAGAGCCAGCACACACACACACACACACACACACACACACACACTCGGTGGAACAGTTTTTGTCAAGACACACTGTTGTACCATTGTGGTTCAGATGAGACAATGCAAAGACTGTGTCCACTGTGTGTGTGTGTGTGTGTGTGTGTGTGTGTGTGTGTGTGTGTCCGTACTTGTACATCTGTCTTTCTGAGGACCAGTGTTAGACCCTGACAGTGAGGACATTTTTGGAAAGTGAGGACATTTTGCTCGATCCTCGCCTTCACACAGACGTTAACAGGCCTGTCTGAGGGTCAGACTTGGTTTTTTCGAGGCCCTCTTTTTGTACTGGTATTTTGGGTTTCTACTAGAACATGTTCACATCCTTTCATGTTCTAAACACACTTTATTTTCCTCACACTGTGCTGGCACGCCTGTATTTACCTTCTGTCTGGCACACTGTGTTTTAGCGCCTGTCTCTTTAAAACACCTCCCTGAAAAAGCCCAGTGGGCTCTCATTGGTCAGTGTTTTCAGGTCTTCCACATCTTGGTGTCTGTGCACCATCATTGCAGCAGTGGAATGACTTACGCTTGGTCCACACTGGACGTGGCGCAGCGCCGAGTGCCCCGGCCAGCTTGCGATCTGTGTCGATTATTCCGGCGTCTCAATTTTACGTCTGTTTGCCGATCCCTGTGAACGTAATATCTCAATAACGCCTGAATGGAATTTCTTCAGATTTGGCACAAATGTCCACTTGGACTCAAAGATGAATTGACTGGTTGTTGATGATCAAAGGTCAAAGGTCACTCTGAGCATGTCTGTCTCATTTTTGTAAATGTGAGCGAATTTGTTCAAATTTGACACAAACACTTTCACTTAGACTCAACAATAAACTTATCAGATTTTTGTGGTTAAACGTCAAAGGTCACTGTGACCTTGTGTGTCATTCTGGTGAATAAAATTTCTTGAGAATGTCTTGAGGTAATTTCTTCAAATTTGGCACAAATGTTCACTTGGACGTAACAATTAACTGATTAGAATTTGGTGGTCAAAGGTCACTGTGACCTTGTGTGTCTCATTCTGGTGAATATGGTTTCTTAAGAACGCCTGAGGCCTTGAGCGAATTTGCTCAGATTTGGCACAAACAGTCGCTTGGATTCAACAATGAACTCATTAGAATTAGGTGGATGAAGGTGAAAGAAGCGGCTGCATGACAATTAAGATATCGGGATGCTTCCACGTCTAGCATCATTATATTTCATCCTGCAGAAATTTGTCCTGTTGTCTTCGCTCATGGACACTTTTTTTGTGCCACCTAGTGGTACTTAAAGCATAATACACCATCTAAAAACAAAATGGCAGCCATCTCTGCCAAGTCAGTCAGCTCATCCTGACACAAAAGTGGACAAAACCTGATCACATTTTATGGTTGAAACTTCTTTATTTATGCTTAATAATGTTAGTAGTTTGATACGACAACAAATTTGATCAACTTTAGTAATGTTAAGAAACCAACACGCTGTTAATTAGGAAGGACACTGGGACTTTATTATCGTCTCTTTGAGGACATTTTCACAGGACGTGTACAGTTTCTGCTCTTAAGATGCATGCAGTCATTTTCAAAACAAGCTCAAGCTGGTGAAACACTGCGTTCTACATTTATTTCCTTGTGCAACACAAACGTGGTTAGATTTAATTTGTTGAACAGGGAGATTTTTTTTATGATTGTTTTCACTCTGGTGTTTTTAAATGTGTTAAAATACGAATGCTTTTGTAAAAGTCAAACATGCAAAAAAAAAAGGGTAGCAGTTAAGTGTACGAAACCTCTTGTACGCTGTAATTTTGAGAGAAACAGGCAGCGTGAGCCATTTTATTTGCACAAATTTAAAATACATTGTACGATCACTGTGTCACTTTATTATTTTATTGTACAATCTGCTTCTTCAGACTAAGTCAGAGAGCTGCGGAGGATTTTCCATGAGATAGAGCATGAGCAGGTCGTCCACATGAGGTCATTTAACACCGCTGTCCTTTGCTAGTTATTCCAGACTTACGAAGGGTTTTCCATGAGGTGAATAAACCTGGCTGTTACCACCATCTACCAGCTCCAAGTGGTTCATTAGAGCAGAAGACGTCACACACAGGTCACATGTGTGGCCTTGATTGTGTAGACAGTAGCCATATAACCAGGCTTGGTAAGGTTGATGTGTATGTTCGCAACAAACGACGGCTGCTGTCAGTTTTTGTCTTCTTCCACCCCGACCCAAACTGCTACACTCCAGTGGCATGTTTCCTAAAATTCCTTCAGTTTCTGCCCACGTTTGGCAGTTCCTGCAGGTGTTAAATCTAAGCCCTGGGTGAGCGCACCACAACACCTCAACGTAAACACAAGCAGGCCTTCAGACCTGCAGCAGCTGCAGCTCAGAGCGCTGCGTGTCAAACGTGTGGAGAGCAGGATTTATCCGTCCATCTGCATCAGAACCTGCAGTGTGTGAACGCTGCTGTCTGACGCTGTAATGTGATTACTGCACATGTCATGTCAGTTTTCATCCCGATCTGGACAACATGCTCATAATTAATCTTGGCATAAATCTGGACTTTGGCAGCCTGAGCCTGTGACACATGTTGCAACACACACACACACACACACACACACACACACACACACACACACACACCACAGCATACAGCTCAGACACTTGTCATAAGCATTAATGCGACCAGTCTGGCTCTTACTTACATCACACAACATCACATTTACTGAAACATAAAAACTTGTCAGCACAGAAATAAAATACACAGTAAAATAGAATACACCATAGAAGTGAAATACAATATATATACAGTTCTGTGTACAAGTTTCAGGCAGGTGTGAAGAAATGCTGTAAAGTATTGTTTATTTTTATCAATGACAAAATGCAAAGTGAGCGAACAGAAGAGAAATCTAAATCAAATCGATATTTGCCTTCAACACAGCATCAGTTCTTCCAGGTGCACCTGCACACAGTTTTTGGAGGAGCTCTGCAGGTAGGTTGTTCCAAACATCTTGGAGAACTAACCACAGATCTTCTGTGGATGTCGGCTGCCTCAGATCCGTCTGTCTCTTCATGTAACCCCAGACAGACCAGATGATGTTGAGCTCAGGGAGACTCCTTGTTGCTCTTGACGCTGAAGATAGTTCCTGATGACGCTGGCTGTATGTTCGGGGTCGTTGTCCTGCTGCAGAATGAATTTGGCGCCTCCCTGATGCATGACTGCATGATGGAGAAGTATCTGCCTGTATCTCTCAGCATTGAGGACACCATTAATCCTGACCAAACCCCCAAATCCATCTGCAGAAGTGCAGCCCCAAACCTGCAGATGAACCGCCACCGTGCGTCACTGTCACCTGCAGCCCTCCACATTTTGACTCATCAGTCCAGAGCACCTGCTGCCATCTCTCTGCACCCCACTTCCATGAAGACAGTCGATGGGTGTACCTGGGTCCCACTGGTTTCTGCTGGACATCTTCTGATTTCAAAGGCAAGAAGCATGTTTCCTGTCCCGTCCTGTCGGCTGCCTTGTTGAGAACATTATATTAAACATTGTTTAAGATGTAGATTTTATTTTCCAGATGTGACAGGATAGCTCAACAAATTGTTTGGTTTGTAACGAAGTCCTTGCACCAAACGGTTCGATACAAATACGTGTTGTTACCAACCGAGTAGTTCCCTGATGTGAAGTGGAGCTTTAGCTTGCGGGCTAAAAGCACTTTCCTTCAACTGAATAGAGCAATTTTCTCTTATAGATGCCGTGGTGACATAACGAGATGTTTTTTTTGTAAACAGGAGCCTCTGAATGAAACACGTCATGTTGGATGCAATAAAAAAATTAACAAGAGACACTTTATAGTTTTTTGTCGACATTTATGTAGAATCACAAATTACTTACAATCATAAATCACCTAAATCAGAGCACTGATTAAAAAGAGTTTCCTGCTGCATGACTAATGAGATTTTGGTTGCTTAGAGAAAGGTCAGAGGTCAGGCAGTGAACCCCCCGCTGCTTCACAAATCCATCCTTTGGTCACGATGAAGATGAAACGTCCTCCTCCTCCTCCTCCTCCTCCTCTTCCTTCTCTTCCTCCCTGTGTGTAACATCCCCTCTTTGTCTCTCTTTGTCTCTCATGTCGTCTCTCTCATGTGCTGATGCAAACCACTCGAAGCTCTGGCCCAGATTAAAGAGAGCAGTTCCGGTGAAAGGAGGAGGCCTTTATTTTTAGACGGTCATGTTTAAT
Organism: Epinephelus fuscoguttatus; assembly: GCF_011397635.1. Lineage (NCBI taxonomy): Eukaryota > Metazoa > Chordata > Actinopteri > Perciformes > Serranidae > Epinephelus > Epinephelus fuscoguttatus. The sequence goes on from NC_064766.1 coordinate 41,290,038, forward strand.
GAATGGCCTCGCCTTGAGTCTCAGGCTCGTCGTATTAAAGAAGAGAAGAAGAGATCTGCTCTGCTCTCACGCCATCAGTTACCTCCTGAGAGCCAGACGGGATCGAAATATGGTTAAAATGTAACGGGACAGAGAGGTGTCCTGGGTCAAGAGGTGCTGCCAGTGACAGCTGGTCAAAATATTCTCCAGAAGATGAGAGAAATATGTTTTTATATTTCATTCACAGCGTGTTGGTGACATGGGAAGAGCAGGAAAAATCTCACGTTACTCTGATCTGTGAGTGTTTTATTCCAAGATGGTTTCACTGCATGTTTTGCACCACAAAAACAGAAACTGAGCTAAGATTGTATATTTTTAATCACATTAGGTATTAACTAATAAACAGCTACTTTGTTTTATTGTAGTTTAGTTTGTATTTTTCCAGAGACGTCAGACTTGGAGCTAAAACCAGGCAGTACAGTTTTTACTTCAGTAAAAGTAGTAATACCACAGGGTAGAAATACTTTTTTTTACTGAATTAGAACATAATTCCACATGCATGTACAAAACAATAAACAAAAGCTAAAATAACCCAAGTCAACCAACAGAAGAGAATTTTAAAAAAGGAGATAATGCCATACTCTAAGTATGAGCATCAAAATATTCTTATCAAAAGTAAAAATTACTCAGTCTGCAGAATTATATCATGTTAGTGGATTATAATTATTGATGCATTCATGTGTTCATCAGTTTCATATTGCAGCTGGTAAAAGATGAAGCTCATTTTAATGACTCTATACACTGCTGCTTTAGGGGAATATATATATATATATACACACACCCTTTTACTGTCAGTAAACAGTACGATGTATTCTGGTGGGCGGGGCTTAGCTGGAGGCAAAACAGTTCTCCACAGACATTAGCTAGCGCTAGCTAACAAGTTGTGTTGTCTTGTTTCAGACGATGGAGGAAGATGATGTGAGTGGTGCGTTCAGAAACACTCATTGTGAGTGTGGGAGCGCACTCTGACACAAACTGGAGCGTTGATAAATTGGGAGCGCTGTCTGAATGTAGCGTTGGGTTATCCAGAGCAGCGCACTCTCAGAGTGGCAGAGCGCACTCTGGACACTCTGTCTGTGGAGACGGAGCAGCAGAGCGCCGAGCGGAGTGAATGTGTGATTAACTTAACCGTTGGTTCATTCATGTAGAAATATAACGCTGCGTTTCTTCCACCAACAGGGCTCTCATTTTAGTGTAGAGCGTCAGACTGAATTTACCAACGCACCATGTCAGGTCACTCACTCTCCGGGACCGCCAGTGTTACTTGAATAAGTAAACACTGACCAACGGGACCAGACTGGCCGACCCGTATGCTCTCACTCAGTGGATGGATGATGTCACAGGAAGCCAATCTTACAAAGGAGGACCACACTTGTTTGTTTTGCTATGGAAGCTAACGTTAGCTAATGTGCTAAAAAGTTAGCGTTGCAGAGAAATCCAATCTTCCTCTTAATCCCTCCCCAGTTTCTGATGAGGTGGACATGATAACCCTTAATACACATAACCTTATTCATCCCTACAACAGGAAATACTTTTTCCCTAACCTGATATGAAGTGTGCGCTGCACATGTGAGCATTTTTGATGATGGCCTCCGTCCAGTCCTTTGGTCTTATCACATTTAACCATAGTTGTCTTTGTTTTTGTTGACGGGCAGTGGCGGCTGGTTTTGAGCCATGACTCCTTCTATTCTGGCTCCCAATAACACAACAAGACAAACACATTTTAACACTCCTATGGAGCCTACAGCCCTGTGGGGGAGAGGCAGCTGCACCTCCAGCTGATAGCATGATGTCATTGTGACGTCAGCCCTTGAAGGGTCTGTAGCGTCACGTTCAGCAGCTAACAGCAGCTAACATTAGCTCAAAGTGCACACCCATGGCAGTGAGCAGTAACTGTCTGTGGGTTGCTGAATTGGCCATAAAACTAAAAGATTTGTTCAATCAATATGTTTGCCGTTTACTGTGGAGACATTTCTGAAAAAAGTTTTCTTCACAGATTCGAGGTAATACAGCATTAATGATTAATGATACATAAAGAGTCATTTTGTGGGTGAAGCACTGGTTTAAAGGGATAGATGGATTACTGAATGGACCCACTGGGCACAGGCCCAGTGGCCCAAAGTGTCAGGGGGCCCTGGGCTTTACCTGCAAAATGTCACTCAAATTGACACGTGCTGACCAGGTCCAAGATTTCTTTGAGTGTGACCTAAAAGCTGATGCGGAGGATAACTTTTTAAAGACATATATCTGATTTAAAAAAGGTATGATCTGATGTACAACAGTATAGTAAATAGAAATATTTTTTTTTTTTTTGCCAAGTTGAATGTGACTGCATGTTTGAAGATATCTTAAAAATCTGGGAGAACTCGCCTGCAACTCTTGTATCTTAAAATAAACCTTAATGTTTGGAAACCATTTACCTTATCTACAAACTGCAATTGATATTTCATAAACACGATTATTAGAATGAGTCATTATTCTCAAACGTCACAGGTAGTTTTGTAAGATATAAAGAATATGAAGCAGCCCAAACAATAATGCAGTATTTAAAATGTGGAAAAATGAGTCTTTAATACAGATTTAAGAAGAAAGATTATTCAAAACAACCCTGTGTCTTCATATGAGGACAATCACCCTATGGCCCTGACATCCCTCGTTATGAAGACATCTGAACATGTCACATCTGAACTCTTAAACTCTGCACAGGACGTGCTCGACCCCTCACAGTTTACCTGTAGGGCATCGAGGGGAGTGAAGGACGCTTCAGCTACTTTGTTAAATCTTGTACTGAGACATTTGGAGCGAAATATGAATCATGCATGTTTGCTTTTTATTGATTTCTCTTCTGCTTTTAAATGTATACAGCCACATGTTTCAGCTCACAGCCAGGATAAATCACACACAGTGTGTGGAGGCTTTATTGTCTTCACAATTTATTGTTTCTTATCTGTGAAATTAAAGAACAAATAAATAAAAACAAGTAAGGTGCAAAATATAACATTAACAGTAAGGCAGAAAGCTATCTGTACAAATGTCATGCTTAGATTTAACTGTGGGGGTCCCACAGGGGTCAGTATTAGGTCCCAAACTGTTCTGTAAACGATATATGTATGGTGTCCAGAAAATTTATGTTGTTTGGAAACTGCAGTACAGACACAGATGTTCAGGTGATGATTGATAATGTTGATGTGGAAAGAGTCTATAAAACTAAATTTCTGGGTGTGATTTTAGACGACAAAATCTGCTGGAAACCTCAGATCAGTGACGTCAGAGCAAAACAAAACACGTACTGGACCATAAATTACGTCGCTTGTACCACCATAAATGACTTACTGTGTGGAAGTCTGAGGCAACACTTTCAAAAGCAACTTATAACCATTATACATCCTTCTAAAGACAGGACACATCTACACACTGTCTTTAAAGTCACATGCATTGAAATTTTTTGATCTGGTTGAATTTGAAACTGCAATAATCATGTTTAAAGCGGGAAATAATCTACTTCGGGGCAACATTCAAAAAATATTTTTGGTGACAGGGAGGGGGGTTATGATTTAGGAGGAGAATTTAATTTTAAAAAACAATGTGTTCGTACAACTAAGAAGAGTGTGTGCTGCGAGATGAGTTCAAACAAAGCAAAGATATAAATTAATTTAAAAAATTGTACAGAAAATATATTTTTGGCAGATATATAGGTGAGGAGTGGTTGTGTTAGGGGAGTGCATATTTATTCTGTAACACTGGGTGGGACTGGGACTGTAAATAAACTGGGTTTATTACTTATTTATTAATTTGGGTGGTAAACAGACTGGAGATAGTTGTAAATAAATTTGGGAATTTGTTGAAATAAAATATGAGTTAAGCGAAGAAATGTAAGAAAAGGATAGGGACACATATGTTTTACTTCTACCTGCTCCTTTTCAGACACTGTTATCTTTGTCTTGTTTGTTTTTTTCTTATGTTTTTTTTTTTTTTTAATTATTTTTGGTTTAAAATAAAATCATTCATTCATTCGTTCATTCATTCATGACAGCTAGATGTCTACAGCCCTCTCCCTCTCTAGAAATGTCATAAAACAACTCCATATCTTATCAAAGGTAGAATATGTACCCTTGATGTAAAGGTAAGTTTTCCTCGGGCAACAGAGTGTGACAGTCAGGTCAGCCAGGTTTGTAAACTTGGTCTCACAGAGGATTCCAGAATCTGGCTACGGTGAGTTTTGCTTGTAATAAACAGAAGAGTGTCATTTTCCTATCTGCCTTGTTTAGTTTACAATTTACCGGAAAATTTTCCAAGGATTCACAGCTCAGGGCGTACAGACAACTTAACACCTACAACATGTTAAAGGATATCCAAAACCTCGATCCAGAATAGCTGGATATTTGGGCAGTCCCACAGGCAATGAGACAGCGTGCCCTTTATGTCTTCAATTTATTTAACATGGTTGGAGTTACATGCATTGTCACTGTCCACTTATGATGCAGTAATTTATATGGGTGTTTATGGATTGTGTTTGAGCTTTCAAGCAGATTGACTGCCAGGCCTCCACTGAGATATGATATTTAAAGCAAGATTTATACTTGTGAGGCAGACGCTACGCTGCAGCCGACACCTGTGGCCTGCGCTGCTGTTAGCATTTATACCTGTGTGGTGGTGTGTCTGTGTCACTCTGCAGTTACACCTCCAAAACACTAGTTGGCAGCAGAGTTTCTGTGAAGTGCTGTAAAGTTTAGTTGATTCAAAACACACATTAAACACACACTAAACACACACTAAATACACAGTAAACACACATTAAACACACACTAAACACATTAAACACACATTAAACACACACTAAACACATTAAACACACACTAAACACAGTAAACACACATTAAACACACACTAAACACATTAAACACACATTAAACACACACTAAACACAAACACACACTAAACACACGTTAAACACACACTAAACACACACTAAATACACAGTAAACACACATTAAACACACACTAAACACATTAAACACACACTAAACACACATTAAACACATTAAACACACTAAACACATTAAACACACACTAAACACACATTAAACACACACTAAACACACATTAAACACAGTAAACACACATTAAACACACACTAAACACACATTAAACACAGTAAACACACATTAAACACACACTAAACACACACTAAATACACAGTAAACACACATTAAACACACACTTAACACACATTAAACACACATTAAACAAGCACTAAACACACATTAAACACACACTAAACACATTAAACACACATTAAACACACATTAGACACACATTAAACATGGCTTCATAGAGACAGTTTCAAACACAAACCAGCTTCACTATAACTCGCAGCATTCACAGACAAACACTTGTCTTTATCTGGACACATTTTCCCCACAAATACAACATGCTAACGTTATTAGCACAAGCCTATGGCATTTTACATTGTATAAATTAGCCTAGCAGCTAGCAGACTTCTCCTCTACGCATATGAAGCCAGGGACAACAGCAACATTTAACAAAGGTAACGTTACACAGTTCAGCTCTGTTACAGCTCACAAGGTTCACTGACAAAACAACTGTCTGATACTAAACACCTTTTCCAAACAAATACAACATGCTAACGTTATTAGCACAAGCCTATGGCATTTTGCATTGTATACATTAGCCTAGCAGCTAGCAGAGATTTCCTCTGCTCATATTTCAGCCAGGATAAATCACACACAGTGTGTGGAGGCTTTATTGTCTTCACAATTTATTGTTTCTTATCTGTGAAATTAAAGTAAATAAAAGCTTTGTTTCCACTGAGGGAAATGGTTTCAGCTCACAGAGACAGACAGGAGGTCTGCTGCTGTGGAGTTACATTTCTGGGGAGGTGCACGTCAGGCTAAGGTGTAGCTCTGCTGTCATTAAAAGCAGAAACATAAATTTCACCTCAGTCTCTTAATTTCTGAGGAGGTCTGGGAGCCGTCCATCAGGCCTGTCTTTGAGTTGTGTTTATCAGCTAAGGTAGGTAAGGATAGGGATTTTTGTATTTCAGATATATGTAGCTCACAATCTGCAGATAATTAGTTTTAATCACAATTAACCTGCTTTTTTCTTCATCTTTTACATCCTCCTTTTCATCATCATCTCTCCTCTTCATCCTTGAGTTTTTCTTCTCCTCTCTTTGCTCTCTTCAAACCTTACAATCCCCTCCTCCTCCTCTCTCTTTCCCCAGACTTTCACCTTCCCTTTCTCCCAATCCCGAACTTTTGTCCCTTCCTCCACCCTGACCCTCCTCCTCCTCCTCCTCCTCCTCGGTCCTTGTAGGTGAGCTGCATGATTGGGCGGCAGGTTGGAGGGGTAGGCTTTTGGAAATCACATGGTTCACATTTGCAGCTCCGTGAGACGCCATTTTGGAGGAAAGTTTGGAATTTGTAGACCTGGGGAGGTGGAGGAGGAAGAGGAGGAAGGAGGAGAAGAAGAAGAAAAGAGGAGGAATAAAGAGGAAGTGGAAGGAAAGGAGAGGAGGGATTTACACTGAGAGAAGTTTGACACGAATGCAGGCTGTGCTGGGAATAATAGCCCGGGACGTGTAAAGTGTGCGTGCCAGTGCGGGATAAATCAGTCCGGGTTTGGCACGGCTTGAGTTTAGGTGTGCCACCAGGCTGGACTTTGAAGTTGTTTTTTTAATATCTGGAATAAGCATCAAAGCTCCGGAGCTGGTCGCTTCCCTGCACCGCAGCAGCACAGCGGTCAGCTCATGCATGCACCGCCTGGCACTCAGCCTGCTCTGGAAACTGCCTTTCACGGGGAGTTTGGCACTCGGCAGGTCCCACTCGGTCAAAGCTAGATTTCCACTTTTTTTTCTAACACAGCCGTGTGTCGCCACCAGCGGCCAGCCTGCGCGGTGCACGCCGGGGCAGGGAGCCTCTCTGGCGGGGAAGTACAGCACGGAGAGTCGGTAACGGATCCGGAGCTGTTTTTTCCCCCTCTGGATCCTGCTCGCTCCTTGTGACACTACTTTGAACCGGGACTGCTGCGTGTTTTTGCAGCAGTGTCCCCCGGAGATTTGGCGTTGTTATTTTCGCTGGACGTGTCAGTTGTCCCCTGACAGTTAGTTTGTTTGTCGGAGTGTTTTGGCTCGGAGGGCAACTTGGTGTCGTCGTGGAGGGATTTTCTCCAGACTTGGAGCGGTGACAGCGGGGTTTAACTGGCGGAATAATCAATAAACAAAAAGCCGTCCTGTGTGAGGAGTGTATGAGGCTAACACACAAGTAGCTCCAAACCGAGCCGAGCCGAGCCGAGCCAGACCCGACCATGCCAGTCAGAAAGAAAGGTAAGCCGCTCTCACTTAAACATATTAACTAGCAAGCTAGCACGGCTAACCGCTGCCTGCTGGGAGAAACTCAAACTGCAGCTCCGTGGAAAGAAACACTGGAACAAACACACAGTAACACGGATACAACTCGACATTAACACAGCCCACACGGCTTATCCCGGCCTCACCGGGCCGTGCCGTGCCGGGCAGGTAAAGTGAGTTAAAGTAGGGCTAGCCGGTTAGCCGCTGTTGCTAACCAAGTTGTATATGGGGCACCTTGTCTGGAGACGAGCCCAACTAAAAATAAACTCCAACATCAATAAAATATTTACACCACACTCAACAGCTTTCTTTAAGTAGGTTAACTTTAGGAAAAATATAAAAAAAATATTCTTACTCATTTGTGATACTAATTAACTTGTGTACTGACACTTGTATCCTTAAAAAAAATCCTAAGGGACTGTTCGTTACTTGTCAGGAGGAAGGAGGTGGTGCACAGAGGGGAAGGCACGGCACATTTTTTTAACCACTAGGCAGGGACTTGTGATTTTTATTATGGCTGAGAGGAGGGACAGAACTTTAAAGGGATAGTTGGGATTTTTTTGTGGCTTTTTTCACTGGCTCTGTGCACAAGGGCAGTAACGCACATCCGGTTTCGCCGGGGCGGGCTGCTAGTTTCTGCTTTTCTTTCTGTCTCAGTTAGAGCCACTCAACACAAACAACCAGGGCTGCACCCTGACAATCGACCAAACCTAAAGGTGCGGACACACCAAACCGACATCAGAACTAGCGACGATGAAAGCCAACTGTTGCCTCGTCTACGTTGCCTCACGTCGCCCTGTGTCCGTTGCATTTGAACACACTACACGGACTACATCCGACGGCCAAGTAGCACGTACGTTCTGCGCCTGCGTGAGAGAGAGCGGAGTGAGAGAGTGGTACATCCTGTCAGCCGAGGGGTTTCCTATCTGTGCAGCCGAGCACCGCAGCACCTCCACGGACTATTACATCCAGACGGTCCCGGTGTTTCCTCCGCAGGCTCCACTTCACTCAGCTGCCCGATAAACCCGCTGCTTCTTCCCACTTTAACCTGAATAACAAACCAGGGCTCGGTGCTCCGGTTGGATCCAAACGGAGAGCCGGAGTGATCTCTCTCACCGACAAGCTCCGCCGCCGATTCAACATGCTCAATCGACCGAAAAGCTGCAGACGCCAAAGTGCCGAAGGTGCGGGACACACCGCAAAAACTAGGGCGACAGACGCTCACCGACGGCCCAACTTTGGTCGACAGCCGACTGTCAGCTTGGTGTGTCAGGGCCTTAAGCCGACCAGGAAGGTCATTAGTTGGCAAAATTTAATTGGTCACTTAGTCACAGAAAAAAAAGCAACAAATAAACAAACATGAAACTCTATCAGGAGCTGCACCTTGTCAAAATAAATCCAAACCTACATGACTGGAACATGTGGGAGTTTACTTTGAAAGGACAGACACAGGAAGTGTCCACGCTCAGCAGTCAGACAGGAGTCAGGTTAATCTCCAGGGCTGGTACCTGCGGTTATTCCACAGGCTAGTTAATAACATGTCGGGCAGGAAATCCAAAGTGTGGGATCATTTTGAGAAGGTGAAGGACGAACCCAAGGTGATATGTAAACTCATCTTCATTGGTCGACTACAAACATGACGTATCATGTGAAACATGGAAGTAACTACATGCCCATTAGCCCACAGCGTCATTAACAGGCAGCTCGCTCAGTGTGTGACGTGCACTTGGAGATAAAATATAGGCCTATATTAATGAAGGTTCATTAGTACGGTTTGTATTTCTCTGTAATGTAGCACAGTGTTAACAATGTTACTGATACTATTCTTTCTCACACCTTCAACTCAAACCACCAAAATATATCATTTAATTATTACATTCATATCAGAAACATGCAGGAGACTAGTCCACTGATGGACCCTGATGAGGACTGTTGGTCCACTGATGGACCCTGATGAGGACTGATGGTCCACTGATGGACCCTGATGAGGACTGCTGGTCCACTGATGGACCCTGATGAGGACTGCTGGTCCACTGATGGACCCTGATGGGGACTGGTGTAGCTTTGTGGAGGGTTGAGAGAAAAAACAAAGTCAGCCCTCTCCTCTGATAAATAAAGAACAGTCCCTAAATCATTCAGAAGTGTCAGTAGTGAGTTAACAGAAATATTATTTCAGTCGCATAGTATCACTGCAGGTCTTTCACTGGGACACACAATTTAGCTGTGATATATTGTACATAAATGAGATTTTGGAGCACACATTAACCGTATCAAGAGGAATAAAATAAGCAACACTCGTGAACATGAATACAGAAGAGAAAAGGTACAATAAAACTATGAGTAAGATACTTGGATCTTCATCACTAAGAGTAAATATTTACAGTTATTTTAGTATGCTGGAAACCGTCAGTATTCTGCTGCATAGACTGTATGTAATTGTATTGTTACTGTTCTTATTTAATATTGAATTTTTTAAAATTCAATTTTAACATATTTAAATTTAGTTTCTATTTGTGCACTTATTTTTTAACGTATTTTATCTTATGTGTACTTTAATACCACTGTGTTGTTGAGGGGAAGTGTGGTTCAGCTGAATTTCCCTTCAGGGATAAATAAAGTTCTGTTCTGTTCTGTGGCATGTTCAGCTTGTAAAGGACAAAAGGAGCTGGAGAATAGATTAAAAAAATCTTTCATATTTCCTGTCATTTCCCCCTTTAAAAAATGTATTTTATTCTTTTTATTTTTGGATAAAACATTTATATTTTATTTCATATATTAACAAAAGACAAATAAATATAATGTAGCTGTTTCAGAATAAGCTGTACAGCTTTGTGCAGATTGTGCAAAAATATTAGTGCTGTTATTGAGTAAAAGTTCACAGTGGAGCAAATATGTGGATTGAACAGCCCAAGATAGGTCTCGGGGATATGGCAAAAAATCTTATTATCTTCCCTGTATTGTTCGTTATCGATATTTATCATGATATAAAATGTGATAATGCTGCGAGTTTGAAACGTGTCCTGATACCATCTTCCAGCTCTCTGCAGCGCTTGCAGAGGTGCAGAGGCGTTTTACGGATTTGAGGACATTAGGGGCTCAGCCAGGACCTTTGTTGGAGTGCAGGGATTCCTTCAGTACCGCTTTTATTTTGCAAAAATAATTCACAGTTCATCAGTTTATTTTTATTGTCAATTAGAAAACGGTTGGAGGGCCACCTGGCCAGATTCGGCCCTCAGGGCGCAAGTTGAGTATCACTGACATACAGGGTTCCCACGGTCATGGAAAACTTGTTAAATCATAGAATTTCCCATCCTCAATTTTCAGGCCTGGAAAAGTCGTGGAATTAATAACAATTACTAAAAGTTTTAGAAAAGTTGTGGAATTTTGTTGTGTTTAGTGAAATTATTTGTCACCGTGATCCTCCGTGGATTACCTACGCAGTGTCACAGACATAACCAACTGGATCGGAAAAGGTTGCTGTTAATTTTCACACAATCATTTTAAACACACTCAGTTTAAAGGCGATATCGGCTGATGCTGATGACGTGCTGATGCTACCCCTGGCAGTAAAAGTAGAGTATTAGGCCGTGTTTACATGAAAATGATCCGCTGAAAACAGAATCGTTTCTCATTTTCATTTTGAAAAAAGTTCAGCGCTCAGATGACAACATTATGATAACAACCTCCATGCACACTGATCCACAAAAATGACCATAAACGCTGTAGTATACCTGCCAGGCCAGTAGTTGGTGGTGTGACTCGAGAATCTGGCTACAGTGTGTTTTGCTTGTAATAAACAGTAGAGTGTCATTTTCTTATCTGACAATAAAACAACACGCGCCTGCGCACATGCGCTTCCTTCTACAGAACCGTGATGTATAAACACAAAATGGCAACCGCACGAACGTTTGTCTGGACTCACCACGAGGTGGAGTTGTTGCAGTAAATCCATACTTTTGATAAGTCCAACAGGCTGAGCAGCACAAACAGAGCTCAGGAGTGCGCCATTGTTGTTGTGATGGTCGACTTTCTCGCGCATGCCTCGTGACTGGAACCGTAATGAGCATGGGCGAAGTCTCCATTTTCAGAGGAACTACATCTTGAAAGTTTACATGAAAACAGAGACAGTGCCGTTTCCAAAAAAATTGCACTCACATTTTCAGAACATTATCAGGCACCCAAAGCGCCGCCGTCGTGTAAACGATCAGCCGGTTGAAATCGTTGTCGTATAAACGGGACCTTGGTTTGCAACAACGTGCCCATTGCTGCGTGTTCCTTAAAGTCCTTAAAAGTCTTAAATTGATAGCATTGGGTCTTGAAAGTCAGTCAGAAGTCTCAGACGTGTATTTAACAGATCCTGATTAACTTCCTCGGATTATCAAAGAGAAAACATTCTGATAATCAATAAATCACTTTAAGTCATTTGTTAGAGGTCTCTGGTTCCAGCTCCTGAAATATTATAATTTGCTCTCTGTTTTTTTTTTAATCACAGTAAACTGAATATTTAATGTGTTTTGTCTGTTTGAAGAATCAGCTCCGGCTCCGTGATCAGAGACGGATACTTTATGGACTAAATAATCAGCAGATTGATTTATAATAAAATTATGCTCAGTTCCAGTCAGGGTCTGAATTAACAGCTGCTGTACATACATGTAAATGTTGGAGTTTTTGTGTTGTCTCTGGTCGCGCTGCTTCTGTCCTCTGTGTCAGAGACGGGTTTCACCCTCACACAGTGACAGGGACTTTATGGTGCATTTATACTCGAATGGCAACAATGGTTGTTTAAAGTGAGAAGATTTCTGTGTGTTTGGTTTTCCTTCGTTGAACATTTGTCATCACGTGGTGCTTCACTGCAGCACTTTTTATAATTAGAGACTAAAATCATCACAATGTCCCGTTCATTTCTACATTTTAAAACTCAAATCAAGTTACCCCAAAATAATCTGGGATCGTCATGAAGTTACTCTGCGGCAGCATTTTTAGATAATTACATACTGAAGTCAGACCCATGTGCGTATAGTTTGGGCAGTGAAAATATATCACTTGCCGCCTCGCTGCTGCTCTTGCTCGTGACTGTAATTTTGGCCGGTAGAAAATATGCTCGGCCAGTGGATTTTTTCATCCACTAGTCCCCTTGGTTGGTGAGTCAAAAAGCTGATTTCGGCCACTGGTTCCAACTTAATCGACATCTCTACTTCTGATTCTCTTTCCAGGTCCTTAAAAACTCAAATGTCCTCTATTACTCTTTGAAATGCATTGTATTTAATTTCCTATAGTTAATGTTGAGTCAGGTTTTGTTTCTTGAGCTGCAGAATCAGAAGTTTTGATGCTCTATAAACCCAAATCTGACCTGATGCTTCCCTCTGATACACTGACCTTTACACTCATCTGTTAAAGGCCTCAAACTCCGTCTATACTGACCTGAAACCTTTCGGCAGTCTTGAATTTCTTGTGTTTATTAAAAGTATGACATGTACTGAGAGATTATTGCAGCAGCTGTTCATTCAGACCACTGTGACGTTGGTCCGCAGAGCTGAAGCTGCGCTCTGCCGCCTTCGTGTCTCCGATCAGTTCTCATTAGCCGCTGAGGCTCAGAGTGAACCAGCAGCAGAGACTGCTCCCTGCTGTATCCCCGCCTCACCTCTGCTTGCTTCCTCCTCCTGTTTTTCAGACGCACAGCGAGCCCTGCTGCTGCTGGAGGAGTACCGGGCCAAGCTGCACCACGCCGAGGACCGGCAGCTCCGACACTCCATCCAGAGGGTCATTGACATCTTCCAGAGCAACCTCTTCCAGGCTCTCATAGGTACGATCGCCTCTCTCTGGTGCACTTAACAAATGGTCACACACACACACACACACACACACACACACACACACACACACACAGAGCCTGGAAAAATGCTGGAGCTCTGGAAAGTCCTGGAAAATTGACAAGATGGTCCCAAATTCCTGGAAAACAAGACGCTGAGAAGTTGTTGAAAAAGTTTAGTGAGGGCCTCAGTTCAGCTGCCGTGATGCCTAAATAAAGGCAGACTCAGTTTTAACATGGCGGAAACACAAATTCATTCAAGCTTTAATTTCTCATCCAATATATGAGGTGTAAATGACATCAGAGGGAAGACAGATGCCTGTAAGATGCATTTGTAATGATGCCGTATGCTCCGTTTTAATGATATTTCTAAACATGTAATAGTTAAAGGGATAGATCATATTTTTAAGTGGGGCTGTGTGAGGTATTTATCCATAGTCAGCGTATTACCTACAGTAGATGTTGGTCGACGCCCCTAGTTTGGAGAAGCTGGCTGGAGTCTGACACAGAGACAAAGCATGTTCTGCTGTGGAGGGGCCGGAAACAAAAAATGTTTTACACGCCTAAAAATATCTAAAACAGAGTGAGCGTACGTTATATTGAGAGTATTTTATAGCTTTATGTTTCCATCAGACAGTCTGTTTCGACAGGGAGGCCGTGAATGATTTTAGTTCCCATCTGTTCCCATCTGATGACGCTGCTGAGGGTGCAGCAGACTGCTAATGTAAGTGTAAGGGAACCAGGCAGCGCTACAAACTGTAGTTTCCATCAGTGTGGGGAAGGTGTGGTTTGAAGCTGGTTTGTGGTTGGAGAACATAGGACATCAGCAGGAGAAGGACGGGTTGTGTGCGAGGTGCAAAAATCATCAGTTACATTACGGTACGATGTCACCTCAATTCAAAAACTGTCTTAATGTCCTGAAGACAAACTCCTGTCTCAAAGTCCTGAAGACAAACTTGTGTCTCAAAGTCCTGAAGACAAACTCCTGTCTCAAAGTCCTGAAGACAAACTTGTGTCTCAAAGTCCTGAAGACAAACTCCTGTCTCAAAGTCATGAAGACAAACTTGTGTCTCAAAGTCCTGAAGACAAACTTGTGTCTCGAAGTCCTGAAGATAAACTTGTGTCTCAAAGTCCTGAAGACAAACTCCTGTCTCAAAGTCCTGAAGACAAACTCCTGTCTCAAAGTCCTGAAGACAAACTTGTGTCTCAAAGTCCTGAAGACAAACTTGTGTCTCGAAGTCCTGAAGACAAACTTGTGTCTCAAAGTCCTGAAGACAAACTTGTGTCTCGAAGTCCTGAAGACAAACTCCTGTCTCAAAGTCCTGAAGACAAACTTGTGTCTCAAAGTCCTGAAGACAAACTTGTGTCTCAAAGTCCTGAAGACAAACTCCTGTCTCAAAGTCCTGAAGACAAACTTGTGTCTCAAAGTCCTGAAGACAAACTTGTGTCTCAAAGTCCTGAAGACAAACTTGTGTCTCAAAGTCCTGAAGACAAACTCCTGTCTCAAAGTCCTGAAGACAAACTCCTGTCTCAAAGTCCTGAAGACAAACTCCTGTCTCAAAGTCCTGAAGACAAACTTGTGTCTCAAAGTCCTGAAGACAAACTTGTGTCTCGAAGTCCTGAAGATAAACTTGTGTCTCGAAGTCCTGAAGACAAACTCCTGTCTCAAAGTCCTGAAGACAAACTCCTGTCTCAAAGTCCTGAAGACAAACTTGTGTCTCAAAGTCCTGAAGACAAACTTGTGTCTCAAAGTCCTGAAGACAAACTCCTGTCTCAAAGTCCTGAAGACAAACTTGTGTCTCAAAGTCCTGAAGACAAACTTGTGTCTCAAAGTCCTGAAGACAAACTTGTGTCTCAAAGTCCTGAAGACAAACTTGTGTCTCAAAGTCCTGAAGACAAACTTGTGTCTCAAAGTCCTGAAGACAAACTCCTGTCTCAAAGTCCTGAAGACAAACTTGTGTCTCAAAGTCCTGAAGACAAACTTGTGTCTCAAAGTCCTGAAGACAAACTCCTGTCTCAAAGTCCTGAAGACAAACTCCTGTCTCAAAGTCCTGAAGACAAACTCCTGTCTCAAAGTCCTGAAGACAAACTTGTGTCTCAAAGTCCTGAAGACAAACTTGTGTCTCGAAGTCCTGAAGACAAACTTGTGTCTCAAAGTCCTGAAGACAAACTCCTGTCTCAAAGTCCTGAAGACAAACTTGTGTCTCAAAGTCCTGAAGACAAACTTGTGTCTCAAAGTCCTGAAGACAAACTTGTGTCTCGAAGTCCTGAAGACAAACTCCTGTCTCAAAGTCCTGAAGACAAACTTGTGTCTCAAAGTCCTGAAGACAAACTTGTGTCTCAAAGTCCTGAAGACAAACTTGTGTCTTGAAGTCCTGAAGACAAACTATGTCAGTGAACTGATGATGTTTAACAGCTCCTGCCGACCTCTCCGACCCCGTCACCTTTATAGATCTGCAGGACAGAGTCAGCCATCGTGGCTGCAGCTGCGTCCTCGTGTTTGTTTGAGCCGTCGCAGCCGGGCGAGAGGTCGTAAAGTGTGATGGTGTGTTGGTGTGACCGTCTGGGGGCACACACACAATGCAAACAGCAGCAGCAGCAACATCTGGAAGAAAAACTGGAGGAAGCTGTTGAAATCCTGAGAAGACGAAGAATCTGAGCTCATGTGGCAGCAGCAGCAGGAGGATGATGATGATGATGATGATGATGATGATTGTGTGTGCCAGAAGTAGTTCAAGGTGTCAGACCACAGGTGCACTGGTGGTAGCTGTGGTCGCAGGCATTGTGTTTTCAAGTTGTCCATCCGTCCACACATCCCATCCTTGTGAATGTGACATCTCAAGAGCACCTCAAAGAAATCTTTTCAAATTTGGCACAAACGTTCACTTGGACTGAAGAGTGAACTGATTAGAATTTTGTGGTCAAAGGTCAGTGTGACCTTACAAAATATGTTTTTGGCCATAAATCAAGGATTCACGTATTCCCCTGAGGAAAACATGGAATCTAGTGATCATGAAAACAATGTGGTGCAAATCAGAAACCAGCTTGAAAGTTCAGAGAAACATTTGTGGAAACGCGTCTTTTCTCGTGTCCCCTTCAGGGCTCCACAGTAAATCTCACTTCTGCTATTTGGAAGAGGTGAAATGAGACTAAACCAAGTATTCATGGAGAACTTCCTGTTGGTGCTAGACAGTGCACCAGTCTGTAGCACACATCAGTACAGAGACTCTAAAACTAGACCAGTGGCTGATTGTTCTGGGTGGACGTGGTTTCCACTTTGTGTGACATGGAAACAGAAGACCATGCGTACCAGTGATATTGTGATTAATACAGTTATAATAATATTAATTGCTACTATTGATACTAATTACCACATATCTCATACGGTCTGTAGCGTCTGCATCAGCTGAGGTGTCTCTGCATCACTAACACGCTGTGAAAAGATTAATCCAAAGGTTATCACAGCGTCTCCACCACCTGCAGCTGTCTGAGTATCAGCTGCCACCTCAAACAACAGAAACTCCCATGCATCCTGGAAAAACCTGGAATTCTGTCTTTGTCCTATTCGACTGAAAAGTACAGCAACAAATAGGAAGTCTGAGGGTGGAGGTCTCTGTCCAGGCTTGAACCTGCGTGTTGCAGGTACCAGGTATGCATCTAGACCGCCTGGCAGCTGTGACGCCAAGACCATGACTTCTTTAACGCAGCTTTTCAGAGACGAGTGGCAGGAACATCCGAGAAAAGATTAGAGGAGCGAGTCGAGTCTTCACGTGTGTACGCGGTCTTCGTGCTGGTTGCTTATTGGTTAGGGTGTCCCTTTTTAAAAGGATGTCTTCCGTTTCTTCTCAGATTATTTCTTTTGGCCCTCTGCCTTTATTTGATTGGACAGTTCAGGTGTGAAAGCAGGAGAGACGACCTGCAGCAAAGGGCCCGCTGAGCTACTGGGCGCCCCGATTTTTCACTTTCTTCGTCATACGTCAAAACACGATGAAGACATGAGGCTCTTTATAACTCCTGGGCGGCTTTTCCTAATTTATTTTGTGATAAACAAATGAGCTGATGTGAACTTGGTTGTTCAGAGAAGAAGAATTTGTTCTGGCAGAATTTTGTGACTCTTTCAATGTCCTAAAGTGTGAGAGCTCTTGAGTGTTTGTCTGTGAATGCTGCGAGTTATAGTGAAGCTGATTTGTGTTTGAAACTGTCTCTATGAAGCCATGTTTAATGTGTGTTTAGTGTGTGTTTAATGTGTGTTTACTGTGTGTGTTTAGTGTGTGTTTAATGTGAGTTTAGTGTGTGTTTAATGTTTCCGCTGCAGCCTTTCTGCTTTTCACAAACAGGCTGATAATGAATTAAAACAAAATGTGTAAAAGTACCGATGACATCGGAGCTTATTAGCACTACGACCTTTGATAGTTTAGCCCTGAGGCTCGTTTAATATCAGGTTTTAGTACCCATCCCTAAGAGGCAGTGTAGAAGGGGCTAATGACATTCAGTTAACGTGTGCTAAATTGCAGCGTTAACAAGACTGACAGCTCTTAACAAGCTCCTGCTCCGCTGATACTCAGTCACTGGGTTGACTCTTTATTAGTGTTTAGTGTGACATGTCAGTCTGTCTGTGTGCTGTGCCGGCAAAGTGTAAATATGCTTTATTAATGTGATCATGAGGTGATGAGCCTCTACGTTTACCTGCATACATTTGGTTCACAGCCACGTTCCTGAGTCCAGAACAACCAGTTATTAAAGTTGTGTATTTGTTAAGTAGAAAACATGTCAGTTAATCTTTTGTCCTAGTGGAACAGAAGTCACCCTGCAGGGTTGTGTGGTGTGTTTGATGATAGCGGCGTGTTTCACCTTGCTGCCAGCTAACGGGACGAGAGTAAACCAAGATGCTGCTGCTGCTGCTGCTGCAGGGTTAACGGACTCAGAGCAGCAGGAATGTGGTCCGATCTGTTCGAGACTCCTGATTGACTGATTTAGTGTCTGGCACTGTTTGAGCTGTCTGACAGTGTAGATCAGTGTGCAAACAATATTAGTCACTAGGTTTATGATGTAATGTAATAATCATTTAACCTGTCATGTGTCATCAGGGAAATAATGTAAACCTAATGTCACTGATGAAATATTTATGGAGCTGAATGTAGTAGAACAACTAATTGGCCTCTTTTGCGTCGCCTGACGGGAAACCCATCTTTACTACAGTCCTGTAATCACCAGCCTGTTGAACACACAGTTCATATATATATTTGTGCTAATATTGGGGTTGAATTTCCAGCAGCCTCTCTGGTTCAGGAGGGAGGATATTTCTCCAGCGATGGCTCGATTCCTTCAGTTTCTGTTCATCCTGCAAACATCCAGTTCAGGTTCCTCCTCCTCCTCCTCCTCCTCTCAGCATCTTCATCACTAATAGATGAGTGGAGATCATCAGCGTGAACTCAGTGGCCTGTTTTCTGCCCATCTTCATCCTGTTTCTTGTGGTTGTTTGCTCCACTGCTTGAAGCTCGATAGATTTACACACAGTCAGGTGTTTGTGAGGCTCCAGACTTCGTGGTCGTTGGTGCTCGATGGTTGAACTGACAGTTAATCAGTTCAACCCATTTCAATCATCGTTATGATTTAAAAGTTGAACTGAATTAACTTTCTTTGTGAAAGTAATCAGATAACAAATACTTTTGTTGCAGTGAAGAGCTAGTAAAATAGTAAATATACAAAAGATACAATAAGACAGGTCCTTGAAGAAAAACTGGTTTGGTTTCCTTCAAGAAAAATCTAATTTTTATGCCTCCATGCTGATGATAGCCATAGCTGGAGGCTAGTGCTGCCCCCCAACAGTCGACCAAATGTTAGTCGTCCAGAAAGGTCATCAGTCGGCAAGATTTCATTGGTCGCTTAGTCTCAGAAAAAACAACAACAACAAAACAAACAACCAAACGGGAAACTCTATCAGGAGCTGCTCCTTGTCAGAATAAATCCAAACCTATATGACTGGACCATGTGGGACTTTAATTTGAAAGGACAGACACAGGAAGTGTCCACGCTCAGCAGTCAGGTATCGACAGACATCTTTCCCTTCTTCTGTAAATATTCAGTCTGATAAACACGGAGACGTTGATCATGTTAGTGCAGGGCTACCCAGAGCTTTACATCTGTCCCACAGATGATAGGCCTACACACTTATGAACAGCTCCTGGAGGAAGATCAGCTCTGACCTCAGGATTTCAGGTAAACAGGCTATATGATGCTTGTTAAGGTTGCAACCATATACACAACCTGCCGGCCCCTAAATTCCAAGGCTGGTACCTGCCTTCAACGAAATTCAGTTAAATTTAAAATATTCAGTAATCTGCTGTTGGATTTATTCTCTTTGAAATTAATATATTTTCAAAAACACAGTTATTTAGAAATGAACCAGATAGGGCTTCCATGTTTATTAGGGGCCGTACACATGCTGTGTCTTTAACCACCTGGAAAACACGAGGTCGGGTGCTGGGAGCTACTCTTGTGCCTTTTCTGTGCCAGCTTTCAAGAGCGTGGCGGCAGGTTGCGTCTGAGTTTGCTAAGCAACCTTTAAGGGATAGTGCACCCAAAAATGAAAATTCAGCCATTATCTACTCACCCATATGCCGAGGGAGGCTCAGGTGAAGTTTTAGAGTCCTCACATCACTTGCAGAGATCCAAGGGGAGAGGAGGTAGCAACACAACTCCACCTAATGGAGGCTGACGGCGCCCCAGATTCAAACGTCCAAAAACACATCATTGAAACCACAAAATATCTCCATACTGCTCGTCCATAGTGATCCAAGTGTCCTGAAGCCCCGACATGAAAAGTTGTTTGGAAAAACCTCATTTGAACTCTGTTTTTAGCCTCATTGTAGCCTGTAGCTCTGACTGCCTCTCTGGGCACCGCGCTCACGTGTGTGCGCATGCATGCGAGACCAGCGAAAGCACATGAACACACATGAAGGCAGTGTCCATGTCTCACGATCTCGCGCAAACACACACATGTCAGTGCGGTGCCCAGATAGGCAGTCAGAGCTACAGGCTACAGTGAGGCTAAAAACAGAGTTCAAATGACGTTTTTCCAAACAACTTTTCATGTCGGGGCTTCAGGACACTTGGATCACTACGGACGAGCAGTATGTTAATGTTAGTTAATCTCCTCACATGTGTGAAACAAATGTGCCATGTTTTCTTTTAAATTACACTTTGCATAACCAGTAATGTATCATCAGAATTAAAACATGTTAATATGATTCCATTAAAGGACAGCAAACTGTGATACTGGATTACGGCCCAGTCCTGCTTCATGGTTTGACTCCTCATATTAGATAATAATGATTTGAATGCAGTGACGCTGCCTGGTACTGTAGCATGTCTCGGTGTGTCCTGGGCCTCGGTGTGTTTGTCACGCTCACCCTGACGTCCCAGCATCTGATGAAAAATAGATTTCTGCCACACAGTTTCCAATCTGCCAAACCCCCCAAAAAGAGATGTCTGCAGCCGGCCGAGCACAGTGTAATCCCTCTGTGGACACGACGATTACCCCCAGTCCATAATCCCACCCCCCACCCCATCACTGCCGATTTACAGAGAGAACGACAGTTTCTGTTTTTCTTCTCATTCTTTCACTTCAGACTGGCCTGATTCCTCTCACAGAAACAGATGGCACCCATTGAATCTTTTCTCTTCAATAAATCACATTCGGTTTTCGGCCCTAAAGATTTGGGTGATACTCTGCTAATTGCAGTTTGTCTGAACTCTGCAGGGTTTGGCCGCCCGCGTCTTTTGACATGAAGGGCCACAAATAGTGATAAGTTTTATTAAATCATAGCATTGTGCATAAAATATCATAAAATAGGGAAACATGGTGAGACAGAACCAATGGTGACATCGTCATCAGAAAGATCAAATGAACTGTGTCAGACATTTAAGAAGATGTGTTGATAGAAACACTTCGTCCAGGTTCACCTGTTGTCTTGATAAATTCAGTATATTTCAACACGTCCTCATACTTTAACAACAGAGTAGACCGAATCACCCTGACGTCGTACTGACAACAGCTCCAGGTAAACAGCTGGCAATCGATTACATCTGTGGATATATGTGACATTTGTTTATTCATGTTGTCATTGTGTTGTAATGTTTAATGACATGTAGTAAATCAGAGTGGCCCGATGCTCTGCTTTTTATGTCCCTGTGTCGGTGATGCCTGTAACCAAAGGCATCAGGTTTTCGTGTTGTCCGTCTGTCCCATTCTCATGAATGCAGCAGCTCAAGAAAGCCGTGATGAAATTTCTTAAAATTTGCCACAAACATCCACTTGGACTCAAGAATGAACTGATCAGAATTTGGTGGTCAAAGATTAATGTGACCTAGGGCTGGGAGATATGGACAAAAAACCATATTTTGGTATTTACAGGCTGACTGGCGATGTACGATATATATCTCGGTATTTTCTAGGAAATGGGCGACATGTTTTCAGCTGCAAGTCAAAGCCACATTTGAGATGTCACAACCAGTTTTATAAAAACAGACTGTGATAAAATAAAATACAAAGACAGAGATGTTATTCCCTGTTTGAAAATAGGCAGCTGCACAACAGTTACACCTCAAAACACTAGTCGGCGGCAGGGTTTCTTTTAAGTGCTGTAAAGTTTAGTTGATTCAAAACACACATTAAACATGGCTTCATAGAGACAGTTTCAAACACAAATCAGCTTCACTATAACTCGCAGCATTCACAGACAAACACTTGTCTTTATCTGGACACATTTTCCCCACAAATACAACATGCTAACATTATTAGCACAAGCCTATGGCATTTTACATTGTATAAATTAGCCTAGCAGCTTGCAAAATTCACTCATAAGAAGCCAGGCATACCAGCAACGTTTTAACAAAGGTAACATTACAAAACAGTCTTTAAATTGTTGGCTGAAATCATGTGTGTGTGGAAGAGTTAATTAAGACAATAAAGTTTTACGTCTTGAGCTTTAAAAGTCTTTAAGTTTTCCAGTTAGACCAGTTTTATCCTGTTAGTTTTCAGTTGAGTTAAGATGTTGAAGCACAGTTTGATCCACGTTGTTGACCTTTGCACACTCTGTGGGTGTGGTGAGGTCGTTCTCTGAGTGTTATCCTGGATGTTGTGTGTTTTGCTGCTCTGATAGCGACGGCAGTCTAAATAGGTGTGGTCTTTCATTAGACTTCACAACAGAAGCTCTTGTGTCGGATTCGGCCGTCTAACTGGGTAATATGATTACATAAAGGGCTGTTCTCTGTTCAGTCCCTGCATCTCTTTAGAGACGCCAGCTATCTGTCGACTGCCTTTAATTTAATTTAATTTAATTTCTAAAGCCAAAATTCAACAGTGAACTAAAGACTTGTGAGCTTTTTTAGTTCTTTGAGTCTCGGCATGTGCCACTGTGGAAATGTCTTTGTAGGATTATTTGGGCCTCATTATCCTCCCTTTTTTTGACATACTGCATTAATTTGTTCAGATTTATTTTCTCTTTGTGCACCTGAACCTGATGCTCCACCTTCTCTCAGACTCAAAACCCAGTCAATACGTCACACACACCTTTGCTAAACTCAAGCTGACTCTTTCTAGTGATGCTGGTCTGTCTGATGTCCATAAATCTGCTTAGAAATTATTCAAAACAACAGAAAACTAGACTTTCAGTTTTAACGCTGGATCTTCCTTCATAAGGAAGTTCCTCCAGTGATTGTTTGCGTGGTGACAGTATCGACAGGAGCTGCTGTAAGTGGTACAGCAGGACTGTATCAAAACTGCTGGAAGCCTTAAAAACACAGACATCTATCAGCTAAAAATAACACAATTGACTGGGAACTGTTTTGCCACTTATTCAGATTGTTTTTCAGCAGTGGTTTGATTGGCTGATCAATGGATTGACATAAAATTAATCTGCACTGTTTTAATATTCAACTAATTAAGTAATTTCTAAATCACAAGAGATGATTTACGGTTCTCAAATGTCACAATTTCCTGGTCTTTCATCGTAGTGAAACAAGACATTTGACAAAGTTTGTTTTTCTGAAGAATATTATGATTATTTTTATGCCTCTGAGCTGCCGACGGCCGTGACAGTAGCCATGATGTTTTTGTGTGTTCGTCCGTCCGTCCATTCTTCCCATTCTCCTCAATGCAATAACTCAAGAAAATTGACACAAATGTTTACTTGGACTGAAGAATGAATTGATTAGAATTTGGTAGTTGAAGGTCAAAGATCAAGGTCACTGTGACCTTGCATCCGTCTCAGTCTTGTGAATGCCATATCTCAAGAACGCCTTGAGGGAATTCCTTCAACTTTGGCACAAACGCCCACTTGGACTCTGAACTGATTATAATTTGGTGGTCAAAGGTCACCGTGACCTCACAAAACATGTTGTTGGCCATTACTTCATACGCTCATTATGACAAAACTTGACACAAATGTCTAACAGGATAAAATAATGAAGTGATGACATTTTACATCCAGAAGGTCAAAGGTCAGTTTCACTGTGACATCATATTGGACTTAAGGACAACCTTAAACATAAAGCCTCTTCAGGTTGTCCGTTAGTTCATCTGTACGCACGTACTTACGCCCATCCTATTCTCTTGAACCCAATATCTGAAGAACTCCTTAAGGGAATTTTTTTTTACAAATTTAGCGCAAATGTCCCCTTTGAGTCAAGGATGATCTGATTAGATTTTGGTAGTCAAAGGTCAAGGTCAAGGTCACGATGACCTCATCCATCCCATTCTCTTGAACGTGGTATCTCGAGAAAGCCCAGAAGGAATTTCCTCAATTTTGGCACAAACGTCGACTTGGACTCAACAATGAACTGATTAGAATTTGGTGGTCAAAATTTGTGGGGAAAATGTGTCCAGATAAAGACAAGTGTGAATACTGCGAGTTATAGTGAAGCTGATTTGTGTACTTGCGTTTGACGTTGTCTCTATTAAGCCGTGTTTAATGTGTGTTTTGAAACAACTAAACTTTACAGCACTTCACAGAAACCCAGCCGCCACTAGTGTTTTGGAGGTGTAACTGTTGTTCAGCTGCATATTTATGTCAAAGAGCTTGTGACATCTCAAATGTGGTTAACAGTTTGTAGAAAATACTGAGATATATATCGTGTATCGCCAGTCAGCCTGTACACACCGAGACATGAATTTTTGTCCATATCGCCCAGCCCTAATGACATGCCTTCAGGTCTACCAGTATCATCACTCTAACTTCGTCTGCTACAGCCTCCTAAAGACAGGAATGTCAGCTGGGATCACAGTGGCCCCGTGGGCCTCAGTGGGTTAATATACTAGTGCTGACTTCTGCTTAAGTCAGTCAGATCCAGTCCAGGTGAGCTGAAATGCAGATTTAAAGAGTTTAAAATTATAAAGTAGTCAAAGTTTTAAACATGCAGCTTCTCCTCCTGTCTTTTGATTTTATAGAAGAGATAAATCTTCACAAAGCATTAAAGCAGTAAAATGACTAAAACCACACTTCATTAATCATTTTAAATTAAATCAAATAGTTTTTTTTCCCCCAAACAGTTGATGCCAAATCCCTGTTAGCATAGTTGTCTCTTTGTCTGCTCTGTTCACCAGCCACTAACATAAAATACTTCTCACTGGCAGCAAATCTGTGGTGGGCAGAGCCAGATTAGCATGACTCAAGGCTGCGGCCACCAGCTGTAAAATGAAGAATGAGCGTCTCTGTTCTCCAGTAAAAACGTGGCTTACAGTCGTGTCTTCAGTCCACAGTGTGTGCTCTCTGTGTTCACTGTTATTCTTGTGATAATGATGGTTGCAGGGTTCTGTGTGGAACAGCAGCACAAAGATCCTTTTACTATTTCATCACACTCATACACTTGAATTTAAAGTGAAGTTTTATGATGTGGTAAAGAAGGAGGAGCTTGGGTAGTGTATCGAACAGTGTGCAAGTAGAAAAGACATGAAGATGTTAAGCTGTATTAATCACTTCATCAACTGTTTCAGCTCCAAAAACCCCAAACACTTGAATAGTCATGTTTCCACAACTGTATTTTATGTGCATTTTGAAATAATGATAAATAGCATTTAAAAAGCTGAATGAAAATGACGACATTAGAGGATTAATAAAGAGTTGATGCACTAAGTAAGTTCTGAGGCAGCCAACATTTGATTAAGACACCAACAAATGATTATCATCTGTAAACACCTGCTGTGTGTGAGTGATCTACTCATACGACCTGTCGTTAGAAAGCTACGCTCGTGGTTCAACTGATGCAACTATTTCAAGATACAGTACAGCCACCACAGCAGGTTCAATAAGCACCTCATCCAATCACATTATTACATCTGTATGCATGAACCTCATTATTTCAAATGTTCATGTTTCTGGACATACTGTCCAAAATATCTCCAGTTTGCATGTAAACATGTTGACACCTCATTACTATAATATCAGCTGAACTCTGACCTTTTGATTGGCACCTTACTCGAGCCAATAGGAGCTTCCATGTCCTCTCCCTGGCCTACATCAGCCAACAAGAGCCTGTGTTGAAAGGAAGAGCCCGCCCCCCTTCTCGTGTTACAGAGCCAATCAACAGCCAGCAACTGGCCCGATGGCTTATGGGTCGTGTAGTCACTCAGTATGTTTACATGACATAAGAGAAAATGGATTTATGGTGTCAGCAGGACTGAACAGAACTCCACCACTGACCCAAAATAACCACGTAAGACACCAGTAAAACACTTAAAAATCATGCAGACAAGACCATAAAATCCCAGCAGCCCCTTCACCAGAGGCGTCATTAACAGGCGGCTCGCTCAGTGTGTGACGTGCACTTGGAGATAAAATATAGGCCTATATTAATGAAGGTTCATTAGTACGGTTTGTATTTCTCTGTAATGTAGCACAGTGTTAACAATGTTACTGATACTATTCTTTCTCACACCTTCAACTCAAACCACCAAAATATATCATTTAATCATTACATTCATATCAGAAACATGCAGGAGACTAGTCCACTGATGGACCCTGATGAGGACTGTTGGTCCACTGATGGACCCTGATGAGGACTGTTGGTCCACTGATGGACCCTGATGAGGACTGTTGGTCCACTGATGGACCCTGATGAGGACTGTCGGTCCACTGATGGACCCTGATGAGGACTGTTGGTCGACTGATGGACCCTGATGAGGACTGTCGGTCCACTGATGGACCCTGATGAGGACTGTCGGTCCACCGATGGATCCTGATGAGGACTGTCGGTCCAATGATGGACCCTGATGAGGACTGTCGGTCCACCGATGGATCCTGATGAGGACTGTCGGTCCAATGATGGACCCTGATGAGGACTGTCGGTCCACTGACGGACCCTGATGAGGACTGTCGGTCAAGGAGGAATATTAGTCGGGGGGCAGCCCTACGCAAAACCCATTTTCATTCAGATGTCTCGAGGTCAGAGGTCATGTGATCTCTGTGTAAAAGGCAATGCCAGTTTTCCCCTCGCCAAATTTACCCTGACTTTGGAGCGTTATTTAACCCCTTTACTGACAAGCCCTGACATGCTTTAAAACTGCTGCTGCAGCCTCTGAGGGACAGTAATGATGGCCGACGTCCTCGCTGAGTAAAAGAGGTTAAAAGACAACGGGAGAAAATTCTTCAAGACAAACCAGCAAAGACCTAAAATCAGTCCTGACGTGGCGGTGTGAAGAGTTACCAGTCAAACTGAACGCTGAGGACTGGTTGTGGTGCGGCAGGTTCCTCCTGCTGTTTGTCTGAGGTCCTTGGGTGAGACGACCTTTAGCGCAGCACCATATTTATGTCCAATAAAAAGGGACCTCTGTGGAATTGTGGGAGACTGTTGAGAGATCATTTTACAGTGAAACCAGTGAGCTGAGGTTTATAATTGTCAGCAGTGCTGCAGTCACTAGAGAGGCTCGCAGACAGGAGGGGAGGTCTGGTTCTACACAGAAACCTGGTTCTTCATCCTGGAACCACAACAGAACTCAAATTCAGCTGGTTGTTTTTATATTCTGACAATGAGTACGTTTACATGAACGCCATATTCCTGTGTTATTCAGAATATCCTCAATATTCTGGATGCGCATGAGTCATGTAAACACGTGCATAACCCGATTAAGGTCATATTCCGGTTGGAGAATATTCCGAATAAGACCCCTGGCATATGCCTCTTTTAACCAGAATATTGTGACATGTATACACCTTAATCGGAAAATGCCCCGTACCGGAATATTCAGTAACGTCTGCGCATCCTCGATTCACAAGAAATCCTGTGTTGTCGGTGTTGTTATGGTTATAGCGAGCAGGGAGAACAGCAGAGCTGGCTTCGTACCTTCACCCACAGACTGCGGGGGGCTTTAACTGGCGTGAACGACATAAGCTGGAAGGAAAGGTCCATACACTCGTTCACCTTTTCTTCTCGCTCTCGTCTTCCATTGTTGAGGACAAAATGGATCAGCACGAGTGTTGTTGTTAAGTTGTGGTGCAAAACCGCAAGTAGGACAACACAGGGGCATGTGGGAAACAAACATTACAGCTTCTGTTCATTGTGAACACAACTACTTCTTCTTCTTCTTCTTCTTCTGTATTTCCAGCAGCCCACAAGCCTATAGGCGTATCGCTGCCCCCCACAGGATGAGTGTTGCATTAAATCAGAGTGTTTCTGGTGGGCCAGTATCCCGCGGTCTTTTCTGGAATACGCCGAAACACGGGAATATGTCAATTAACATGTAATTGCAACAAGCAGAGGTCTGTAGTCGTGATTCCATTTAAATAAACTTTAAAAATGTTGCAAAAGAGAATTGTGTGTTTCCATCAGCTGGTGCGGAGCGAATAAACTCAACTAGTGTAGTTTGGTTAGAAGTAAAGCGCGGCTGGGACGAAGTAGAAGACAAAACAAGTCTCCAGAAAACAGAGCAGCTTCAGGAATTACTTTTAGTTGGACAAGTTTTAATTGTTTCTTTATATTACGTGGCGTTTCATGTTGTGAGGAGACGTATTATTTCATTTTATTTATTTTGTCAAGCTGATGTGTCGTGAGTTAATTACCATTACAATAAGTCACCTAAAACTCCTGTTCAACCAAATTATTTGAAATTTGAGACACAAGTCCACAAAAATGCCCCTTGGACTGTTAAGCTCCGCCCACTGGATTCTCTGCCATTTTGAATTGTTTCAAAAACAGTTGGATGAATAGAGCTCAATGAACTTTGAGTTTATTAACATGAAACGTGTTGTACAGTGTCTTTGGATGTTCATACAACTTTCTGTCACAGATGAACAAGGCTGGTTAAAAAACATGGCCACCATTAATGAAAAACACTCGCCAAGGGCGGGGCTTAGCAGGCAACAGGAAATAACTCGAGGTTCCTTTGAGCAGTCTTGATTAAACTCAGAGGACACATCAGGTTCTAACATCTTGACGTTCAGGCAGAGTTTTGTTTAATTCTGTGAGGCGAGGCAAATGTGGCGACTTTAAACGTGCTCTTGCTGAAATGCTGAAATGCTGATCCCGTAATGGTCACCATACGCTTCCGTCGTAATATTCTAAGCTTCTGTTCTCTAAACTTTCAAACTTTGAGCAGCCATCTCACCAGAGCTCAGTGTTTCTTACAGATTGACCCACAGTGCTGAGCTGCATCTCTAATTCATCTTCAGGTTCCCAGCTTGTGTTGCTGCTGTGTTTTTACTGGTTCTGGATTACGGTGATGTGTCGTACATGAATGAATCTGCTAGGGCTGCACCGACATGGACTTTCTGATTCTCGTGGCTGATAACCGATAACTTCACATGTTTGTATTTTATAAAGAAGTGAATAACGTGTAGTCTGTGTTTACCTTAGGCTCAGAGAGGCTGATTTAATATTCCACAGCTCTGACCGAACCAAATCAAACTGTTAACACAACAAACACAAACAACAGGTGTGACTCTTCATACCTGCGGACATCATGTCCACCGTAACTGGCCCCGCCCCCTTATAACCCTGCTCTACAGATGAACATCATAAACACAAAATGACTTTAATCAGTAATAAATGTGACGTTAACGGTGAGACAGAAGATGATGATGATGAAGCTCAGTGTTACTGTGTAATTCTCCCTTTTGAAAATTTTCCCTTTTGAAAGCCTGATTTTCAACTATCAATCAATTATTATTATTATTATTATTATTATTATTATTATTATTATTATTATCTTACTATATAATGATGAAAACTCTGTGTGTGTGTGTTTCATGTTTTTCTCCTCACTGACTTGGTCAATCCATGTGAAATTTGGCACAGTGGTAGAGGGTCATGGGAGGATGCCAATGAAGCAATATTACATCAATTGGCCAAAGGGGGGCGCTATAGCAACCCATTGAAATGTCAAACTTTGAATGGGCATATCTCATGCCCCGTATGTCGTAGAGACATGAAACTTTGCACAGAGATGCCTCTCCTCATGAGGAACACATTTGCCTCAAGAACCCATAACTTCCGCTTATATAGATTTTCCACCATTTTGAATTGTTTGAAAAACACTTCAAATGGATCTCTTCCTAGGAAGTTTGAGCGATCTGCATGAAACTGGGTGAACATAATCTAGGGAGCAATATCTAAAGTTCCCTCTTGGCAAAAGTTGGAAAACTTCCTAAAACTGAGCTTCTATAAGGCAATGAATATTGTGGAGGGCGTGGCTCATCACATAAAGGTGTAGAACATCTCAAGGGTTTCACCCATCACCACGCAACTTTGTAGGCATATGACCACACATAATCTGAGGGGACCCCTCCATTATTGACCCCATCAAACAAAATGGGGCGCTAGAGAGCTCATTTCTTATCTAGGCCTAACCGCCATATGGATTTTTACTAAACTTGGTAGATATGTAGAACAGGACGCCTCAAGGTGACTGGAGAAATTTAACTCTAATTGGCAACTGGGTGGCGCTATAACAACAGAAAAATGCTTCAAAATGGCTAAAATGCGACCGATCGCTGTGGCTCCCCCTGTGGACCAATGTTGGTGTTGTTTTCTTTCTAATGTTTGGTATGACTAAGTCATGGTATGGTATGCTGTACATAATCACAGAAACTGTCAGTGTGTCATTCTGTCAGTCAGTCATTCTGTCTGTCCCACGTTTTTCAAACTCTGTCTGAATACATTGCTCTTCTTAATGGGTTCAGTTGACTATTTAATCTGCAATTTCCTATGACCTGTATCCCAAACACACACCATGTGAAACTGTACGTGGGCAACTGTGCACTCAGTGGGTATGGACTAGTTATTATTATCATTTTTAAGTTATCACAGTTGATCCTGAAGGGAACGTGAATGATGAACCACATTTTACCACAGTTTATCCGGTTATAGTTGTTGAGACGTTTCATATTTTGCAAATTAATCCAGTCATGATGAAGAGAGGAGAAACAATGAGACAGACGTAAGAGTGAAGAGGGACTTTGGTATTTTTAGATTTCACATTTGGAGCTATTTTCAGTCATCAAAGTGTGTTACATAACATTTGATGATATCAGTGAAAAATCTTTGAGCCTTTATGTTCGGTGATTTGGCGGACGGCGAGGCGTCAGTGATTTTACATTTCCTGCAAACCGACCTGCTCCATCAGACATACATGATGTTAATATGACAGTGTGACCCGTCTGCTGTCTGAGTGGATCTGGGATCATGTTGTCGTCAGATCAGAGTCAGTCTGAAGGTTGAGCAGCAGCTCCACATGACACTGAGAGATGTGGGGCTTTTATTGTGAAAGAGTAACTTTTCCTGACCTTTGTTTCATCCTGATTTCATTTACTGATGATGACAGGAGACTATTGTTGATGAGAAGTCTTGAGTTTAACAGCTTTTCCTTGATATTTCTCGTCTTTCTTTCACTAGCAACCACCGTAACAAATAAAAACAGGATAATGTTTTATTCACATTTGAGAAGAAGAAGAATGAAATGAGTGGATGTCCTCACAGTGTATCAGGACAGGAGAGAATACAGTGTGATCATGGATGTCGAATTTGTTTTCAGTGATCATTATTGAACACTGAATGCAGCATCTGGACTCTAAATATTTAGTCAGTGTGCTTCTCTTTGGGCCCTCTGCAGTCGACCTGCACTCATTTTCAACAGTCATGTTTTGCTTTGGTTTGGTTTGGTTTGTGCCGTCAGCTCAGCACAGCAGGGATTTACATTTCCATGACATCAGGTCTACCTGCTTGAAGGTGTTTCTTAGGCCGAATTTATCATTTTTAATCATTTAACCAGGAGCTGAATAATCCACTGAGGTCTCCTCCTCTCCAAAACAAACAGATCAGCTGATTTAAACCAGTAAAAACACTGAACAAATATGCTTCATGTTAAAATCCGTATATCTTTGATGCTGTGTGGCATGTCAGAGACGGGCGGCTCACCCAGCACCTGCAAGTGTGCGCTCACCTCTTTATGCCTCCGCACCAGCAAAAGCTGTGGCCGGAGGCATTATGTTTTCAGGTTGTCTGTCCGTACGTGAGTGTGCCCATTCCTTCAAATTTGGCACAAACGTCCACTCAAGAATAAAGTGATTCGATTTGGGTGGTCAAAGGTCACTGTGACCTTTTTAATCTGTCTCATTCTCATGAATACACTATTTCAAGACGACCTTGAGGGATTAAAAAAAAAAAAAAAAAAAAAATCTGGCATAAGCGTCCACGTTGACTCAACTATTAACTGATTCAGACTTTTTGGGTCAAAGGTCATGGTCACTGTGACCTTCGAACGGTCTCACTCTTGTGAACACAACATCTCAAGTACACCTTAATGGAAGTTCTTTACATTTGACACAAACAACCACTTGGACTGAGGAATAAACTAATTAGAATTTGGTGTTTGAAGGTCAAAGGTCAAGGTTACTGCGACCTCACAAAACACGTTTTTGGCCATAACTCAAGACTTGTCACACTAGTTATGACAAAACTTCACTTCCGTACATACGTCCATTCGTCCCATTCTCGTAAACTCGGTATCTCAAGAACACCGTGAGGGAGCTTCTTTAAATTAGACACAAACGTCCACTTGGACTCAAGAATAAATTGATTAGATTTTGGTGGTCGTGTGTCAAAGATCAAGGTCAGTGTGACCTCGTATGTGTCACTCTCTTGAATGTGTTATCTCAAGAATGCCATGAGAGAGTTTCCTCAAATTTGTCACAAACATCCACATGGACTCAACGATGAACTGTTAAGAATTTGGTGGTCAAAGGTCAGTGTGACATCATGAATTCATACACTGATTGTGACAAAACTTGACATCATCGTGTTTTAACGTCATATCTCAGGAACAGAAGGGGAGACATTTGGTCAGATACTGAATTGGTGACTCTAATCTTGAAACTGTGCTGATTGTATAGATCTTCTGTGTGTGAAGCATCCAGGTTTTTGCAACTTGAAGTGTTCGTGCAGCTGGCGAACAACCACGAGGTGATAATTCTAGTTTCTCTGATAACTTAAGATCCAGACGCTGAGGAGGTTTTCACCAGGAGCTGAATGATCCACAGAGGTCTCTTCCTCTCAGAAACAAACAGACCAGATGATTTAAACCAGGAAAACTGAATAAAGACGTTTAATGTGAAAAAAAGAAGTGTTTTTCCAACACTCGCCGTGGAGGGGCTGCTAACTACGGTGGCTGATGTGAAAACATGAATGTCTCTATCTAGAGTCAGTGTTTGGTTTGTCCATTCTGGGCCACTGTAGAAACATGGTGGTGCAACATGGTGATGTCCGTAGACGAGGACCTGCTCCCTGTGTGGACATTAATGGCTTATTCTGAGGTAACAAGAACACAACGCTTCTAATATTCAGACCTTTAAATCGGCTCATATTTTGATGCTGAGCCTCCAGTTTCTTTCTTGTTCAGCTGAGGCTCAGAGAAATATCTGTCTGTTTATGTTGTCGGTCTTGTTGAACCATCATACAGCGTTTTGCTCTCCACCTACAAAACTGTATATGTGTTTTATTTGTTAAGATTCAGACATACAGCGGCGTCCTCTCGCACATCTGACCGTAGTGTTTGTATTCAGTGTGTTTACATGTACATACATAATCCATTTGCAGTCATCTTGTTTTAGTAATCACATCACATGATGCTGACTTGTTTTTGTTTTTCCAGTAATGTGGGAATTTTCTCTGCTGAGTGTCTCTGTGTTTGAAACGAGCTGTGTAAATGAAGCTGTTTTGCATATCGATAAAAACTTGGTAAGTTAAATGTGGAGGAGGCCACAGAGCTGCAGTCTGATCAGATTTAAAAGCTGGTAGCTGCAGCCACAGCCAGCGAGGAGCTGTTGAAGTGCTGATCCTGATGGTTTATGGGAAAACATCTGTGCTGGCCGGCGGTCAGCTGCCACACGGCGAGCCAAAGAAAGCCTCGGTTATTTTAGATCTGCGCTCTCTGTGAGCTCTCCTCAGAATTGTGCGTCCAAAAATAAAATAGCATGTTGGTTGTGACCGCTGGGCTGGAGGCTTTATATAGTGTTGGCCTCACATAGAGAGACTGTCGTCTTTACTACAGGGACAGGCTCATAATATCTATCGATCAGTCTATCAATCAATTAATCAATCAGGATTTATCATCCTGTGAAGGAAAACGTCATGTTTTAGTTTAAAACCTTGGATGTTACTGATTCTGATCCCAAAACTGAATGTCAGGATTTTTGAACATTTTTATCTTGTTAATTAACATTTTTCTGAACTTCTTATTTATAACAATTTAAAAAATCTTTCACAATAAAACATGAGAACTAAGAGGGACACTCGTTTCTAACCCGACTGTCCTAAAGTTCGCGTTGTTGTCGTATTTGTTCAGAGACAAAAGCGTCTGAGTTGTTTGCGTCAAAAGTGATTCACTGTTTCTCATTCGCAGGAAATTTCTTCCCCTTTATTTTGCTTTCCTTTCTGAAATATTTCCCGTCGTTAAACATTGTGAGGTTCAGTTTTCACGTGTTTTCTTTTGCAGGAAGTCTTTTAGATGTGAGAGTGACTGGTGGCCTCTTAACCCTTTCCCTGCCAGAATATTATTTTGTTTGAGCCAATGCCAAGCGCCGTGTCACCGTCATGGAGATCCTGTTTCGTCCCACCAAACTCGTCTTCGTCCAAAATCAGATTCAGAGTGTTGTTGATCGAGTTCATCAACATCTCCACGGCTTGTGTTACCGTGAACTTTTCCGTCAGCACCGGTATTTTCGTACTGTTTACAAGTGGCTACATTTCTGTAAACAACATCTTCTTCTGGTTTCCAGCGGCTCTTCTTCTTCATTTGGTTTTTGGACACAACAGCTAGTTCTATTTCACAAGATGTGTAACAGCGCCCCCTATCTTATAACAGTGACGACACGGATTGCTAGAAAATCTCGTCAGTGGTGGGGAAAGAGTTAATAATTCCACTGCTGTTAATGTCCTGAGAGATATCGTGGCCTTGAATCTCTCTCAAAGTTCATTATCTATTCTTACAAATTACTTAGATGTGTTGGCCAGTGACTGATTTTTATTGCTGAATTATGAATTATATTCTGAATTAATCGCTCACTTTAATATAATGTAAAAACACACCAGAGTCCAAATGTCTCCCCTTCTGTTCCTGAGATATGACATTAAAACATGATGATGTCACAGTCAAGCTGACCTTTGACCTTTTGACCTTCATTATTTTATCCTGTTAGACATTTGTGTCAAGTTTGGTCAGAATTAACATATGAATTATTGAGTTGTGGACAAAAGCATGTTTTGTGAGGTCACACTGACCTTTGACCTCCGACCTCAAAATTCAAAGCAGTTCATCATTGTTTGTGCCAAAATTGTGGACATTTCCTCAAGGCCTTTCTGAGCTATGTTCATTAAATAATGACGTTCATGAAGTAATGACGTAAGGTCACAGTGACCTTGACTTTTGACCACTGCATTCAAATCAGTTCATTGCTGATGACAAATGGACATTTGTGCCAAATTTGAGAAATGTCCCTTGAGGCGGTGTTGAGATATCGTGGTCACAAGGATGGGACGGACGGATGAACAACCTGAAAACATAATTCCTCCGGCCACATCTGTCACCAACATAAAAACTACTGTGACAGAATGAAGTTGAGGTTTTAAATGTCTTGTTTTGTGCGAACAACAGTCTAAAACCCCCAAATATTCTGTTTACTGGTATATAAAATGATGGGCCCTCTCATCGCAGTATGTTTTATTTTGTTTTGTTTTTCCCACTATTTTTGCTTTAAATTGACTGAAAAAAATAATTATTTAAATAATCAAAAAGTTTTGTGAGGTTTTATAGAAAAACTAAAAATTCCAACTAATGTCAAATAAAATTTGCAAATAAAATGCTCACTTTACAGGGCAGCTACAATATAGAGTAGAATAGAATAGACTTTATTGTCATTGCAATGGAAGTACAACAAAATTGCTGTGCAGTGTCTGAATATAAAAAAAGGAAATGGACACACGCGTCGACACAACCATCCCAGATCAATAAATATCATAAATAACATTAAAAGCAGTATGTTGACCCATTATTGCTTGTCTGAGTTCAGCTGAATGATTCTCTGAAGTTGATAACACGATGGCGGAGCAGTGTTCGATTCAGTTCAGTGACGGCTCTTAGATAAAAACCGTCCTTCACTCTGGAGGTGCGAGCTTTGAGTGCTCTGTAGCGCCTCCCAGAGGGTGTCAGAGAGAACAGGTGGTGACAGGGTGGGTCGCATTTTTCAGGATGATGTCCTCCAGAGGGGGCAGAGTGAGCCCAGTGATCTTTTCTGAGGTTCTTGTGGCTTTTCAGGTCTGTCTCTGTACAGCAGGCTGCCAGTCAGTCTGTTAGAAGCAGCTCTGCAGAGTCCGTAACATGAAGGGGTGTAAATCACCAGTTTCATCACAATACGATATCAATACAGTGTTTGGTCATATCACAAACTCTGCCACAGTACGATTTCCATGCGATTCAATATGAGCCGATATTATCTGATCATTTAACTCAGTCTGCTGCAGTTTTATTTGTTACTTTGGGCCATGAAAGATAAAAACAGCACATAAATAAAAAGAACAGCAAAGTTGACTTTAAACTGACTCCACTGACACACAGGAAACAGCACATGGGATCATGGGAGTCTGTAAAGTCATCATTGATGACACAGAGGTGCAGTCCTGTTTGTTGTTGTTGTTGTTGCTGCTCTGGACGCCACGCAGTGACGTAACCTGATGAATGTTGGAGCAGCTGAGACTGACCTTTAATGACCCCCCAACACTGAGAGTCACTGTGGATCCTCCTCTCAGGACAGACGCACTTTTTTAAAAACAAAAATGTATTTTCATAAAACTTTTAATTATTAATAATTTATTGTTTGCCTCTGCATCAGTGTTGTCTACAAATTATCAAACAAAAAGTGACAAAATAATGTCACGTCAAGTTTCAGCAAATAAAACTCAGGTTTGTTTACGTCGCCTAAAGCAGTGAATCAGATAAGAGATTGTTTGTTGACTAATTCTGATCTCAAGGTCAAAAATCAACTTCACGATTGGGTTTAATCCTGAGAAGGGCTTCACTTAAAAAGACTTTACTGTTTGGTGTTTTACATAGAGTAGGAGAAATGAAAATGAAAAGCAAGTTCTGTGAAAGTCAAGAAACATGGATATACATTAGAATGATTTAGTAAAAACTATGAGGAAATTAATTAAATTTGTAAAAAAATAAAAAATATTAACAAGTAGGAAAGCTCTAAAAAAATCTAAAAAGTACAAAAAAGTACAATAAAAATACCTGAAAATTGGCACAAAAAAAATACTTAAAAGTTTTACAAAATGACCTGAAAATTAGCACAAAAAAATACTTAAAAGTTTTAGAAAATGACCTGAAAATTGGCACCAAAAATGACCTGAAAATTAGCACAAAAAATACTTAAAAGTTTTAAAAATTGACCTGAAAATTGGCACAAAAAATACTTAAGTTTTAGAAAATGACCTGAAAATTGGCAATAAAAATAGATCAATGTACAAGAAAAACACCTGAAAAGTAAAAAGCAAAAAGAAAGAAAGAAGAAGTTACTTGAAAATAAGCAAAGTGAAATGTTCCAGAAAATAACCTGAAAATTTGCAAAATTATTTGGACATTTTTCTCAGCTTGTTTTTAATTG
The DNA here is from genome assembly GCF_011397635.1 of Epinephelus fuscoguttatus. Lineage (NCBI taxonomy): Eukaryota > Metazoa > Chordata > Actinopteri > Perciformes > Serranidae > Epinephelus > Epinephelus fuscoguttatus. The sequence goes on from NC_064766.1 coordinate 41,327,404, forward strand.
TTGTTATTATTATTAATATTATTATTATCATTATTACTTTCTAAATCTTCTGTTTTCTTCTTCTTATTGTTGTTATCGTAATTTGCAGAAGTAACGAGGCCACAGGAATATTAAACGTGTGGATATAAATGAGGCAATAAAAAATGTTTTTAAATGTTAAAAAAAAGTTTTGAACATTGATGGATGGAAAGAACGTCTTGTCTTTTTTTTAATAACAAAACATTTTCAGATTTCCATCTTTGCAGCAGCAGCAGCTCTCTGATGTCACCATCGTCACAAATACGTTTAAACGTTTTTATTGAGGAAAAAAAAGCAGTAATGAAACATCGATTGTGTAAATTCATTCAACAGTAACGTGCCTATTAAACGCCACCGCTGATGTCACTGAAGAGTGAGACCTCTTTGTTTTGTTCTAATTAAAAAGTGTCTCTGTTCCTGTCTCCTCTCAGATATCCAGGAATTTTACGAAGTGACCTTATTGGACAGTCAGAGATGGGCGGAGTCTTCCAAGGCAGCAGACCCCATGGCGCCCGTCCACCTGTGGGACTTCTCCAGCCTTCAAAGCACAACGGTGACCTCGGACACTCTGCCCAGCCTTAGCACCAGCATCGAGGTAAGACTCGTGACCCGTCGGTCACCTGTCACAGCTCAGAGGTCATCCAGGTGTGTCAGTGATGGCCGACAGGAAGTGAGGTGTCTCTGAAATGGTTTGACTCAAAGTTTTAACTGTTCTGGTTAATGTTGCGTCTCTTGGTAACAGAAACAGTAAAAATAGAGAACATTAAAAATAGATCTCAGCCTTCAAACAGGACAGGATGATGAGTGAAGATGCTTCTGTTGTCACCTCAGTCTGTTTGATACGGACTGCTTCAGGCTCCTGTGGAGGAGACCAGGATGAGCACAGAGCACAACCAGCGTGAAAACACACCTGTGTTGTTCAGGTGTCCAAAAGAGGACAGACACCACCGTCACCTGCTTCTCATTAAACGTCTCTTTATCACATGACCTTTTCAAAACAAAAATGAGTCACATTTTGCCAACAAATAAAAACTAAATGATATATTGAAAGATGGACAAATGGACAAATAAAAATAATACTGTTTTAGAGTTTTAGTGTTTCTTTATGTAGCTGGAAACGTTTCCCTCATGTGACAAAGGAAGTAAAGTTTTACTGGGAGCAGACGATGGTGTTGAAAGTGTTTTCCTGTGATCAGTGAATCAATTGAATGATTAGTCATGATGAACACTGGAGCATCTGGAGCATCACTAATCTTTCAGTGGCTCGAGGATTCATTTCTCTGAGTTACAAAAATGAAATGTCTGAATGAGATGTCAGTGATGTGCATGTTATAACATGTAGAAGTGAAACAGCATCATGACAGCGAGCGTGTGATCCTCCTGAGAGGTGACACCATGTAACACCATGAAGGTTGAGCTGCGTCATCGTCATGTTTCTGTTCAGTGTTGCTTTGTTCCCACTCAGTTGCTTTTTCTGTTTCTTTGGCGTCTTGAGTTCAACGTGTGACTAGGTTGTATCCTTCGCCTCTTTCCACACACACATTGTTAACCCAGGGTAGACCCAAGACCAGGGCTGTACGAATCTGGGTTAAATGTCTGTTGCAACATGTGACTAACGTTTACGTTATAGGATGACGAGTGACTGTTCTTTAGCAGCAACTGTAAAATGTCGCCATTAGCAGGGGGGCGTTTTGAGAGATCGCCGCTGCATCAGAGGAAGGAAAGACTGACAGTTTGTTCCAGACATGTTGTTGTTTTAAAATAGCTGTGGTTTCAGTCAGCAGTAGTTACAGTCAATACAGCATAGTATCGTGATATTTTTGTGTGCAGTATCGTATCGATACACAGACGCCAAGTATCAGTGTTTTTATCATGTAAATTTTTAATATCACAATTACTAATTAAACTTTGGTAGCCGACTGGAATAATATAGTCCGTTGCTTTTTCAGTCCACCAGATATATTTTGCTGCGATTAAAAATGACTGAAAACTTTATCTTATTAGATTAAATAAATATGTACCTTTTTTTTTTTTTTCCTTGGGAGACAAAATTTGCACTTGAATTATTGCCATACTCAGCATATTGCAACGAGGGGTGGGGGAAAATTGCTACAGCACGGAATTATGATATTTTGCCTTGGCAATATTGTATCGATACAAAAAAGATAAGTATGGATTCTTTTATTATATTTAAATTGTTAATATTGCAACTAAAAATTTAACTTTGGTAGAATACTAGAATAATAAATTCAGTCACTTTTTCAGTCCACTAAATACATTTTGCTGCAAAAAAATGACTGACATTAAATGAACAGACTGAAATCGTATTAGATAAAACAAAATTTTCGGTATATTTTTATTTTATTTTTTTTTGTTAAAGGTTTTTTGGGGGGGGGGGGGGGACAGAGGGATGTCGTATGCTGTAAAGCCCTGTGAGGCAAATTGTGATTTGTGATATTGGGCTTTATAAATAAAATTGATTGATTGATATTAAATCACAATATATTGCAATATATGTTATATATATATATATATATATATATACTATATATAGTATCATGATAATATTGTATCATGGGGCATCTGGTTATTCCCTCACCGAATTGCAACACGTTTAAAATCACAATAATATCGTATCATGACTGAAGTATCGCGATAATATCATATCGTTACTTAAGTATCGTGATAATATCATATCATGACTTTAGTATCGTGATAATATCATATTGCGACTTAAGTATCGTGATAATATCGTATCATGACTTTAGTATCGCGATAATATCATATTGTGACTTAAGTATCGTGATAATATCGTATCATGACTTTAGTATCGTGATAATATCATATTGCGACTTAAGTATCGTGATAATATCTTATCATGACTTTAGTATCGTGATAATATCTTATCATGACTTTAGTATCGTGATAATATCATATTGTGACTTAAGTATCGTGATAATATCGTATCATGACTTTAGTATCGTGATAATATCATATTGCGACTTAAGTATCGTGATAATATCGTATCATGACTTTAGTATCGTGATAATATCATATTGCGACTTAAGTATCATGATAATATCGTATCATGACTTTAGTATCATGATAATATTGTATCATGTAGCCTCTGGTGATTCACACCTTTAATTGCAACACACCTAAAATCGCAATAAATTGTGTTGTGGGGCTTCTGTTGATTCCACCCCTAATCACAACACGCTTAAAATCACAATAATATTTTATTGTGTCTTGAGTATTGTGATAATATCGTATTGTGTAGCCTCTGTTGATTCCCAACCCTAATTGCAACTCGTTGGAAATTGCAATAATATCGTATCGTGACTTAGGTATCATGATAATATTGTATCGTGATTTAAGTACCGTGATATCGTATCGTGACTTAAGTATCGTGATAATATTGTATCGTTACTTAAGTATTGTGATAATATTGTATTGAGACTTAAGTATCGTGATAATATCGTATCGTGATAATATTGTATCGTGATAATATCGTATTGTCAGGCCTCTGGTGATTCCAACCCCGAGTAGTTACGATGGTTTTAACTTAAAGCATGCTTGTACTGATGACATGACGAAGAAATCCTGTGATTGGACAACAAAAACGTGACACAAATTATAACCGGCAGCAGAAAAGGAAAAACTCCTTTAATGGGAAACAATGGGAAGAAAGCTCAGAGGGAGCAACTGAGGAGGGAATCTGTCTCCCTGGAGTCAGACGTGCAGAATAAAGAACATCATAAAATGACAGTGTAGATGATCAGGATGACATCAGCTGTCTGGAAGCACCTTCAGAGTGAAATACAAGTTCATCTGTTTTATAAGAAGGTAAAAATGTTAAAAATCTGCTTTTCTGTCGTGTTTTTTCTCGTCAGGTTGTAATATAGACACGTAACAAGTCAAAGGTCATGAAGGAGCCCCCCGACTTTAGTTGTTGCTGGTTAGCGGTCGCCCTCAGCAGATTTTATCAGCTGTAGTTAATTAACGACAATTCACCACAGACTGAAACGGTTTGCTTTTCTGCTGAGTAAGCAGCTGCGAGTTCTGGTTATGATGAGTCAGAAATCTCCTCAGAGAGACGATTAAGAGTCCTGTGGAGTTCATGTCTGCACGGGGATGTCCACATACTTTTGGCCATGTGAAACTGTGATTCTTTCTGCAGTCATGACGTCCGAAATCTAAAAACAGTGATAAGATGAGCGGAGCAGACGAAAGACCATCAGTTAGAGACGATGGAAACGATCTTACTGTCATTTCTCTGTAATCTCATGTTTTCATAACAGTTCGTGGGATTGGCCAGAAATTGGAATATAATCCACAAAATGTCATTTTCTGTCCTGGTATGAAATTGATTTTTTGAGCTGAAGTTTGTGGAACAGCTGGTGTCTGGAACAACAAACTGAACTGGATATATGTATTACTGTTATTAATATTATCAGACGGACAAAGAGGATCAAAACAGACATTTTTTCATATATTTATCCTAAAGTTTGGTTGCTTTTTTTCTGAGGTTTGAAGTCAGTTTCTGCAAAGCCTCTTTCATTTTTCATTTTTATTTCACATAAGTTTATAAAACATTTAACCTCTAAATTCCTTGAGATAAAAGCATGATAATTATTTTTATTTCGTGTATCTTGTGTGAAGACATTGCACATGACTTTTCTCATAAACAGTTCAACTTATTAAAATGATGTTTTTCCAAATGTGTGACAGATATCAGTTCTTGTACCAACTTTGGAAACAGTGTGGAGTAGGTTAGTACTGTTATGTGACAGCGCTGCATGTTCCTGCAGTCTGCTGGGCTCTGAACGCACCACATCACTCGTTCATTGCTTCTCATTTCAGCGAGACGTTCTGCAGAGCTTCATCTGGTACTTGGTGTATTTGTGTGCGTGTGCAGACTGCTGTGTGTAGATGGACAGGATTTACACATATTGTGTGTATTTATAGTTGTTTGTGAGGTAACAAGATAAATATGTAAATCAGACAGTTTCGGAGTTGTTCCTCTGAAGGAGCTACGCTGTTTACTTAAAGGTTAACGTCTGTATTTTTCTACCTGGACCTAATTCTCTCATGTTTTTGTGTCTAACTGATTAATAGACCCTTTAAGGGCCGACGTCACGATGACATCATGTTATCAGCTGGAGGTGCAGCTGCCTCTCCCCCACAGGGCTGTAGGCTCCATAGGAGTGTTAAAATGTGTTTGTCTTGTTGTGTTATTGGGAGCCAGAATAGAAGGAGTCATGGCTCAAAACCAGCCGCCACTGCCCGTCAACAAAAACAAAGACAACTATGGTTAAATGTGATAAGACCAAAGGACTGGACGGAGGCCATCATCAAAAATGCTCACATGTGCAGCGCACACTTCATATCAGGTTAGGGAAAAAGTATTTCCTGTTGTAGGGATGAATAAGGTTATGTGTATTAAGGGTTATCATGTCCACCTCATCAGAAACTGGGGAGGGATTAAGAGGAAGATTGGATTTCTCTGCAACGCTAACTTTTTAGCACATTAGCTAACGTTAGCTTCCATAGCAAAACAAACAAGTGTGGTCCTCCTTTGTAAGATTGGCTTCCTGTGACATCATCCATCCACTGAGTGAGAGCATACGGGTCGGCCAGTCTGGTCCCGTTGGTCAGTGTTTACTTATTCAAGTAACACTGGCGGTCCCGGAGAGTGAGTGACCTGACATGGTGCGTTGGTAAATTCAGTCTGACGCTCTACACTAAAATGAGAGCCCTGTTGGTGGAAGAAACGCAGCGTTATATTTCTACATGAATGAACCAACGGTTAAGTTAATCACACATTCACTCCGCTCGGCGCTCTGCTGCTCCGTCTCCACAGACAGAGTGTCCAGAGTGCGCTCTGCCACTCTGAGAGTGCGCTGCTCTGGATAACCCAACGCTACATTCAGACAGCGCTCCCAATTTATCAACGCTCCAGTGTGTGTCAGAGTGCGCTCCCACACTCACAATGAGTGTTTCTGAACGCACCACTCACATCATCTTCCTCCATCGTCTAAAACAAGACAACACAACTTGTTAGCTAGTGCTAGCTAATGTCTGTGGAGAACTGTTTTGCCTCCAGCTAAGCCCCGCCCACCATCAAACATCATACTTTACAGTAAAAAGGTTTTATATTAACAACAGTTTTTAAAAATTGGTCCAGTATTGAGAGAGAGCACAGTTAGGTATATTTTTTTATACAAATTTTTTTGAAGATTAGTTAGAGTTAGATCCATTTCCAATGTTTGTCCTGATGTACAAATTACATAATGTATAATATTTAATGTTTTTGTCACTGACAGGCTCAGACTGTTATTCTAAGTGTCTGATAGCATTATGAAAGGATCTCTACAGAGATAGAGCTTAATTCACCAGTTAGATGTGACAGCATGCTGCCTCTATACACACTAACATGACTGTTTATCTAAATGCAGTCTGGTGGGTTTGGTGATGGTGATTTCAGGACTGTTTCTGGATCTGACTCTTCAACACAAAGCTCTATCTCTGTAGGGATCCTTTCATAATGCTGTCATACACTTCGAATAACAGTCTGAGCCTGTCAGTGACAAACACAAACACTGTTAGTGGACGGACACTGACGGTGTGAACATGCCATCAGCTGCACCGGACACATTCCTGTTAGTCACTTCGACACACAAACGTGGGAAGATACAGGCCAGGTTGAAAAATACTGAAATTACCTTTTAAGTAAAGGTTTAAAATCTACAGTCTGAAAACACTCTGTCATTAAAGAGAAGGCCTTAACTCAACAGGTAAAGTAAAAGTACAGATGTATCAGCAAAATGTCCTCCAAGCATCCAGAGTAAAAGTACTCTGTTTGCAGATTGGCTTGGAGTTTACCAATATGGAGCCAATGTCAGATACTAATGGGTAGATACGTTTAACTGTAAAATACTGCATCTAGAGCGGCCTGTCATATAGGTTAGGATTTATTTTGACAAGGTGCAGCTCCTAACAGAGTGTCGTGTGTATTTTTTTTTTCTGTGACTAAGCGACCGATGAAATCTTTCTGACCCGTGACCTTTCTGGTCGACTAACGTTTGGTCGACTGTTGGGGCGGCAGCTCTAACTGCATCATATTATGTTGTATTTGTAAAAATCTGAGACAAGTGTAGGGCAGTACAAGTAGAAAGTAGCACAAAGAAATACTGAAGTAAAGTACAAGTATGTTTAAACAGTAGAATACTTGAGTGAATGTACTTAGTTACTTTCTACCACCAGAGCTTGGGTAAACAGATGAAACTGTGTAGAGAACTTGAACATGTTGGCCTGAGCTGCTTCTCATTTACTCTTGTTTTATTCCATCAGCTGACCGTGAGCTTTGAGCTTCAGGACCAGCATTTTTTTGTTGTGAGTAAAAAGGTTGTTTTTAGTTTGTGTTGACTTCATCCTAGGAGACGATGCTGAGTCAGCTGCAGCTGAGTCAGCCTTTAGTTTTAGCCCACAGTACAGAACTCAGGTGCGGGTCAAATCGTTTTACCTGTTTGTAGTGCCAGACGAGTCGGTTCGTCTTATGATTTAGCCGCACGAGGCTCGTGGGGTCCGCGGTGTCGATCCTTCTTAGTTTCACTTTCACCTGATGTTGGCAGGAGGAGGACGGTTCCTCCCAGCCCTCCTGTTGACACGGACCGTTGTACTGCCAACAGAACCGTGTGCACCTCGGTGTGCCCACTGCTGTCGGTCTGTCTGTTCTGTTTATTTTCTATTTTATTTTAGAACGAGTCTGGTAACGCTGTTGTTTGTCCTGGTGGTGAATTTTGTCCTTATTTCACACATTTGTCAGTTGATGACGGCAGGACGTAGGCGACGACGACAGGACGTAGGTGATGACGACAGGACGTAGGTGATGATGATAGGACGAGGGGACGACGACAGGACGTAGGTGATGACGACAGGACGTAGGTGATGATGACAGGACGCAGGTGACGACGACAGGACGCAGGTGACGACGACAGGACGAAGGTGATGACGACAGGACGTAGGTGATGAAGACAGGACGCAGGTGATGATGACAGGACGAAGGTGATGACGACAGGACGCAGGTGATGACGACAGGACGAAGGTGATGACGACAGGACGCAGGTGACGATGACAGGACGCAGGTGACGACGACAGGACGCAGGTGACGACGACAGGACGCGGGTGACGGTGACAGGACGTGGGTGATGACGGCAGGACGTGGGTGATGACGACAGGACGTGGGTGATGACGACAGGACGTGGGTGATGACGGCAGGACGTGGGTGATGACGACAGGACGTGGGTGATGATGACACGACGCAGGTGATGGCAACAGGACGTGGGTGATGACGGCAGGACGTGGGTGATGACGACAGGACGTGGGTGATGACGGCAGGGTGTAGGTTACAACAGGTCACAAGTTTGGACTCTCAGGTGTGAAAAGGCCCCCACTCATAAGGAACTTAAAGAGTTAATTAACGCAGTAACGAGGAAACAAACAAAAAAAAAACCATCAAAGAATCTGTGAAATTGTGTCAAACGTTTTTTTATTTTTTTATTTATTTATTTATTTATTTTTTTTACAGCGCCTGTGTTTTCTGCTCTAGCTCCACCCGTCTGGCACGTAAACAGGCTGAAAACAAACAGCCCCAGTTGGAGCCAGGTGTGTGTGTGTGTGTGTGTGTGTGTGTGTGTGTGTTTGCATTGAACTCCTTCTCTTTCTTTCCTCTTTCTCTGATTGTAAACACACCTCGACACTCGTAGGACTCCCCCCTCCTAAATGAAATCCTGCACACGTTGGCGCAGGCCAAACGCCCGCCCGGCCCTGATGGACAAGTAAGTACTAGAAGCCTGCTGTTGGTGGGAGGGGGTGTCGGTGTCGTCCACCCTCGCCGCATGTCCCATCCAGTCCTCATGTTGCTTTGGACCATCGGAGGGGGGCAGGGGGTGGGGGGGGGGGGGGGGGGGTGTGGGTCCAGGGTCAGGGGGTCAGTTGGCCCAGATGGCCTCAAGGTGTCGCTGTAGTTCATTCACATTGATATAAAGGCGGAGTCTAAAATAAAACCAGAGAAGAAGAAACCTGCTGAGTGAGGAAGCAGCTGGTCCAAAACAGCGTTTAAAAGTCAGAGGAAAGAGCTGAGACATCCTGATTTTATGTCAGCTTGTAGCCCAAATCTTTTCTAAATGAAATAATTTCTTACCACAAAACGTCCCGTTTATCAAACCAAAGACTTGGTGAGCAGTTGTTGCTGTCACTGAGCAGCAGCTCTGGTGCAGACAGATGTGACTGTTAACGATGATGTCACTCTCACCTGTAGACCAGACGAGTGTCAGGTGATCAAGTTTTTTTTAGGCTGAATTTAAAAAGCAGGAGTGTCTGTTTGTTCCGGCTGCTTCTTTTCGCTGCTCAGCAGGATTTCCTCACTGCTTTAATCATATTTTATCAGTCATAATAAAACCAGACTCCAGATACATGGAGGAGAAACACAGCGACACGGTGAGGTAGTGTGTGCTGGGTTCAGGGGTCATGGTTCATTGTGCTTTCATTCATTTTGGTTCATTTTGTCGGGTCTGAACAGTACACCTCCTGTCCTCAGCCGAGAGACATCAACAGTCTGTCCCACAGTGTCTCACCTCAAACCTGAAGCATTAAATATCCTTTTTATAAAACCAAAGTGGACGCTTGATCAGATTTGAGCCTCTGAATATTTAGTATTTGTAACATGTCACAGCTGCAGGTTCAACAGTTGATCAGTAGAAAGTGTCTGCTGTCGCTCAGACAGTGAACTCTAACTGGTTTTGTAAGTCGCAGGAAAATAATGAACTTAATCATTGTTTTATTGTCTTTAAAGGGACATACCGCAGTTAAACCTTTATTAAATCTTAATCCAAAGAGCTCTGTTCTTTTTCTGTAAAATAAACATTGTATTCCATCACGGTCAGCAGAGTTTAGACTTCTGCCTGATTGCTTTCGCTCAAAAATGCGTCTTTATATCTAAAAATATACATCCCAAACAGTAGATACCTCAGCACTTGTGTCTCTGTCGCAGCCACACACCTGCCTTCATTATATACAGGAGAACAAATCCACATAAACTGGAGAAAAAAACAATTTAGGGCTCTCTACATACACGACTCCTCACCAACACCTCTCAGCTGCAGGATTCAGACCAGGCCCACAGACCTTATAGGTTCAGTTTATTTGCACATATTCACATGTATAAGAGAAAATACAAATTAAAAAAGGTTTGAACATTGAACACACGTTAAACACACATTAAACACACATTAAACACACACTAAACACACATTAAACATGGCTTCATAGAGACAGTTTCAAACACAAATCAGCTTCACTATAACTCGCAGCATTCACAGACAAACACTTGTCTTTATCTGGACACATTTTCCCCACAAATACAACATGCTAACGTTATTAGCACAAGCCTATGGCATTTTACATTGTATAAATTAGCCTAGCAGCTAGCAGACTTCTCCTCTTCTCATATGAAGCCAGGGACAACAGCAACATTTAACAAAGGTAACGTTACACAGTTCAGCTCCATTACAGCTCACAAGGTTCACTGACAAAACAACTGTCTTATACTAAACACGTTTTCCAAACAAATACAACATGCTAACGTTATTAGCACAAGCCTATGGCATTTTACATTGTATAAAGCAGCAGCTGTAGAGTCGTCACAACACCTGACTGTGGTAAAACAAGAATCATTAATTTAAAAAAATCAGTTTTGAAGTGAACCTGATTTATAGTAGAAGATCCTTCAGGTGACGAACAGAAGCTCTGACCAAACTGAATGTTGGTAAAAACAGACCCTAACAAACCCTCCTGACCCTGAGACCCACAACAGCTGACGTTGCTTCAGGATCTAAATTAGCGGAGAAGTGGAGCGCCTGCTCATCCGTGAGTGTTGGGGTTCCCTCAGAGAGACGGGAGCTGTACTGGTGTTCAGGACCTTCATGGTGGTGGTTCATGTGGATTTCAGTTCTGGTTTGATGTGCAGGTTGCAGCTCATACTTTGACTCTTTAGGTTCCTGTTTGTGTTTTCATGCTCTTAAGAGACATCATCACATCTGCTCGTTGTGTCTTAAGTTGTTTAGCAACACTAAGTGAATGTTTAACAGGGTTGTGTTGACTCTGGTGTCCAGAGGAGGAGACCAAGTGTGTGTGTTATCTACAGGTGGTTCAGTCGGTCAGTTTGACTGTGTGCAGGATGTTTAATGACTTTAAAATAATCCTGCAACGCAGTTATTCACATTTTAACTTTAGTATAAAATATGAAGCTTACAGTCAGACAGTGTATTTAGCCTGAGTGGCTGAGGGGAGAGTTCATGAACCATCAACATAAATTACAGATCACCTGGAAAGTATTTAATAAATTAATCTGTCATAATTAAAACAACTGGAGACTGAGAACAAACTCATATGAGTCTGATCATATTTAGATTTTTATGATTTTAAGCCTGCAGTCTCTGCCCTCACAGACTTTACGTGATGACAGTAAACACATCACACTACGTACAGCTGAGGTCAGCGAGGGCTCAGTCTGCAGGTCCAGAGGGTGGACGTTTGGATTCAGCCTCCGACCTGACCACAGCTTGTTGTCTCCGCCTCCTGCTGCCGCCGCTTCTCTCGTCCACTCTCCAGGCGAGGCGCAGTTTATCTAGCACGACCGCACTGATGAGAGTTGATGATGTGATCCTGGCAGTTAACTAATCACTCACTCTCCTCCTCTCACACACATTGGCCTACACTGGCGGACTCACTCCCTCATTTGACAACGTGATAAAAGCGCCTGCTAATTTGTGGGTCGCACACGAGCGAGTAGTTGTAAAAGATATTCATTTGGGCCCATTTGGTCACAGTCTGGAGGCCTCTTTCTGCGTTTAAAAACCACATATTCAGAGTGTTTTATAGACGTGACAAACACATGAAGACAGTAAAATGATGAAGACTCACAAGGGAGCAGAAAATACGATGAATATGTCGTTCAGCAGGTGAAATCTGTGCTTATGATTAAAAGATATTTGCCGGGTCGTTTGAGAAAAAGTAAAAACAATAGTTTAAAGAAAGTCTCTTATTTGCAGGTTTTGTCTCATCGACGTTCTATAACTCCAAAATATTGAGTTTATTTTTAGATATGAGGAAGAAAAGCAGCGAAGCTTCTTCACATGTGAGAAACTGGAAACAGAATATTTGTATTTTCCAGCCTGAGAATTGACCGAAGAGTTACGTCTGATAACATTCTGTGCTGTGATCAGACACATGTACATACAGGATGTGTCGGTGGAGACAGATGTGCTCTGAGAGCTCCGCCCTGCAGCCGCAGACGCTCTGGTCGCAGTCTGGAGCCCTGGTTTGGCAGCACACAGGTTGATTACAGGACACCTGTACCTGGGTGAAGTATTCAGACCCTTCCCTGCAGTAAATGTAAAAACACTGTTACAGGAAGCGTCCTGCACTGAAAATACAATGTAGTTGAAGTGTCACTGACTGTTGCACGTCATATATGATCTCATTAGATTATTATAACATAACTTTTTCATGCCTCTGTGCCAGAGATAGCTGCAGCAGCAGGAGGCATTATGTTTTCAGGTTGTCTGTCCGTCCTATGAACACACACTGGTGCAGTAACGATGAATACAGTGACAGGAATCAAGAGACAGAAAGTCCAACAGACAGATGTACAATTGAAAATGTAAAAAAAAAAAAAACAAAAAAAAAACGAGAGAAAAATATGGAAATAAATCTGTTTTGTGCAGGAATGTTCAGATGATCTGATTTATTCAGACTCTGTAGTTTTAATGTGTAAATCTCTGGTTGCATCACTTCCTGCTGAGCACTAAATGTTTTATAAGGAGGCATGACACGCCATGATGACACACATGAGGGTGGACGCAGCCACATGACAGATTCATGGAACTGTAAATTATTCATACTTGTGATTCCCACCCGCCCACGCTGCCTCGTCTCCTGCTGCCGCAGCGACGCACACTCTTCGTCCTCCTCCTCCTCCTCCTCCTCCTCCTGCTCCTGCTCGGCCATTTGGTGTTGAGTCATACATGTAACAACGAGCAGTCTGTGTGTTTGTGGAAGTGAAGCTCTGGAGCTCGGAACAAAAGCTGAAGCTGTGTCTTCTCGAGTGACTAACTGAAGATGTCAGCGGCCTTCACATGTTGCTCATTTGTTATTCGTGATGAGTTTGTGGTCGGATGTCAAGTGGGACGCCTCACCGCTTCTCAGACGTGCACATGCATTGATGTCATATCGTTATTAGAGCTGAAACTGTTTGTCAGTTAATTAGCTGAGTGACAGAAACTGACCGATAACTACATCTGTGTTTCCGTAAGAAAAAGGTTCAGTTCAGATTCCAGCCTCGCAGAGTTAAGTACTTGTTGTATTTTTAAATCTTAAAGAACTAATTTAAATATAATAATAACTATATAACAATAAGCTTTTGGTTAACCCTCTGAAACCTGAGAAATTTGGCTTTATTTCTTTAAAAATATGGGAAGAAGGCAATGAGCAACAAAAGAAGAAATGACCCCCAAGTTGTCGGTGAAGATTCTCAGTCATTCAGGACATGGTAGTTCTAAGTGCAAGAAACGCAGGCCAGTTGCCTACGATATAGCACTTATAATGACCCCTAAATAAAGCAAGAAATAAAAAAAATTAAAATAAACAAACAAGGAAATGACCAAGAAAGAGTGCTTAAAAATTATCATAATTCTGTTACATATTTTTTTATTAATTTTAATTAATTTAATTATTTTTTTCCCTAGTTTTTTAGACTTTGCGTCTAATCGTCACATTGACTTTATGCATCGTTCACTTTAACAGATTGTGTGAACATTAGTCACTCACTCCACAGCAGGAAACGACACTTCAAAATAAAAGCTCTGTAGCGGAAATTCACTGTAATTTAAAAAAATTTATTCTTTTACAAACTTGACACGTTTTCAAGCCACTTGCGGTCCATTCAGAATGAACCCAGGACCCACTTTTGGACCGAGACCCACCAGTTGGGAACCACTGTATAAGGAGACCTGGACACAGCACTGAAGGCACGACACAGTCCAGTCCTATGGAAGTTTCTCAGCGGCACATGAAGCAGGAAACACTCTCCTTCTGTGGTTTGACAGTGCCTGGATGTTTGGTGCTGCTTCCACGTCGCTTGGCCCAAAGAGCAGGCGCACTGGGGACTTCAACCGGCCGAGCTGGTCACTTCAGGTTAGAGCTCCGCTTCCAGACTTTCCAAATGTTCACAGACTGAAACGATCAAATCCTGATAGCGAAACGAGTCAAAATGTGTATCCATTGATTTACAGATGTCTCTTTTACAATGTAAGTCTGTGGGTAAAAAGTCTTTTTGGGCCTGATGGTGTCAAGTGACGGACCCTGGAGTTGTAATTCCACTGTTTGACCACTATGGAAATTGGCTTCAAAGCCTGGTGCACTTCCTGGAGGCCCGGTGGTTTGAGTACAAGCGTGTCAAAGGGACCAAAGAGCAGCACATGATAAATGTGATTATATTTTGTGACCTTAATGACATAGTGATTAACATGTTGGTATGGTCTTTGAACAACATCTTTATATATAAAAAACAGATCAAGTGCAGGTATTTTAATGTTGCCTTCACTTGCTGTTGGGATAAATACATGTTTAGATTGAAGGTCCATGATCATCCCAATAAAATGAGTCATTTGTGACAGAGATGTCACACTGAGAAAATAAACAACATGCATTATTATGATATTCCCCTCTAAAAGCCTGGAATTATAACTTTGGTTTTGGTTTTTGTTTGCATTTTTTTTTTATTTGTAAGTAATTAGTATCATAACCTAACACTAAACACACATTAAACACACATTAAACACACATTAAACATGGCTTAATAGAGACAGTTTCGAACACAAATCAGCCCGTAACTCGTGTTTTTACAACCTTCTACCCGTGACAGTGCACTGGAACGGCAGTCAAACCTGTAACTTACCACCCGTGAACTGGTACCAGATCGATGTACTCCCAGTTACGCTTTCTGACGTCACACAGCCCTCTAAACTCTAAACCAATGACCTTACTCCTCTAAACAACAATGGCAGCCCCATGGATGCAGTGTTGATGCAGGTGATACACGGTGAGAAATAGACATAAAATAACCCTAATGTTAACACATTATTGGCAGCCGCTCTAACAGCTAGTTTCCAATGCAAGAATAAATCAATATAAAATACGTTTCCAAACACACAGATAACGTAAAATAAAAAGTATGATAGCACCTGTGACCTGATGCGCCGTTTCTCCTCCTCCGTTTCGCTCAAATGAGGAAGGAACCGGCACCTTTGGCGATAGAAGTGATCATAAACAAACATAAACCCCGCACGGTCCGCCATGTTGCTTTGACAGTTTGACGTGACTTGCCTGGAACGCTATGAAGTCGTGAGTCGTGACTTGATGTAGTGACTTCCGGGCTCAGAGACTTGCCTGGAACACAGCTTTAGCCTAGCGGCTAGCGGACTTCTCTGTACTCATATGAAGCCAGGGACAACAGCAACATTTAACCAAGGTAACGTTACAAAGTTCAGCTCAATAGAGTGTGCCAGTAAACCCGGAACTCTGTTAGCGCTTTTAGCACTTCTGGTTCTCTCGTCTAAAAGTCAACACGTTTTTTGAATGGGATTTTGGTAAAATGCCTCAAATAAGGTCTGTGGTTAACAAAAGCTTAAGCGAGTTTCAGGTTTTGTTCTACGACATAAAACACGTCACTAAATACCCTACTTGTGAATTTTGAAGCTTTTACGTGTCGTAAAAAAGGCTGTTGCTAACAAGTTGCTCAATACGACTACAAACCCCGTCGGGGACATTAAACGTCATCACCCCCGCACAGACGAGAATGCTGGCAGTCCGCCATTACAGCTTCTTATTTAGCTTCAACAGTCCGATTTCCCCATTATACAATGTTTTTAAAATAAACCGGCCGAAATCAGTTGAAAGCTTAGTGGCGGTGACGTCGAGAGTCTACTACTGACGTTTTACTTCTGGCGATCACATTTAAGCTTCAAATGCGGTATGAAAGGTGTTCATATGTGAAGATTATCTCGCTGAACAAAACCTGTAAGTATCATAAACTTGAGTTAGCCACAGAGCTTATTTTCTGACATAATCCAAAACGCAATGCAAAAATCACATTCACTTTCTCTTCTGGAAACCAGCACGATGCTAAACTTCCGGGTAGAGCTCACAATGTTCACTGACAAAACAGCTGTCTTATACTAAACACATTTTCCCCACAAATACAGCATGCTAACATTATTAGCACAAGTCTATGATATTTTACATTGTAAAAATTAGCCTAGCAGCTAGCAGAGATTTTCAGAGAAATTCAGCTGACTGAGCGACTGCACAGTTCACTGTCAGGTCTTTCAGCCAGGGGGGGAAGTTTGCGTTTCAAAGACACAAAAGAAAGGAAGCAAACTGACTTAGTAAAAAAACGAATAAATCAAAAGGTTCATAATTGAGACGAGGATGAAGAGAGGGATGGCCGGGGGCCCACAGAGCCTGCTGATACTCAGGGCCCAGAGTCTCTGTGCTCCGGCCCTGGACATCAGTTCTTGCTTTGGTCCTTAGTGCTCAGGAGAAGTGTTAAGTTTGAGAGACTTGAGATTTCCCACAGCTCTTAAACGCAGCCTCTGAGGGGTTCACTGAGTGCTGCTCCCGCTGAGCTCCGGATACCGGGATGAAGGAGGACCGGGGGAGGGAGGAGGCGGCTCTCCGGTGAGCACACACTCTGTCTCCGGTAGACCGTGGCTGTCGGTCGCTCTCGGTGTGTGTGTGTGTGACGTTATTGATGAAGACAGAGACTTTAAATGAAACCGTGAGCAAACTGACCGGCTGGAGCTCGCGCAGCAGGAGTGAGAGCACGCGATGAGATGCCTATGTTCCCGGGCTTTACTCCCGGCTCGGAACGATGGACTGCATCTGTATTGTCACCACTAAGGTAACGCCTGAAAAACCTCCGTTACATACCGACACACAAACACTGTGGACTGCGGCTTCACTCAGTGACGAGCCTGTGTTTAATTCGGCGTGTGTCTGATCCACCAAACTGCATTTATTACATTAAAAAATCTACTTTTTAGGGAACTGTTCGCCTCTCAATCCCGTAGTCTGTGCTCTTTGAATAGCGCAGCTAACCAACGGAGGCTGGTGATGGCATGTGGGGAACTAAATATTAAAGTTAATTTTATACGGTAATGCAGTGAATCTTTATGGATTATAACACTGCCGAATTAAACACAACACTGTTCACATTTGATTGATGATGTCTTGTGATCTTCTTTGTGTTGCGTTTTTACGGATAAGTAAAGAATAGCTAATTTGTCATTTTTCTTAATGGTAGTTTGGCACGGCGTTTCCTCCGGACAGCACAGGGACCTACAGCTTATTTGACTGATGTTTTCATCGCCACCACAGAAACATTAGATAACTCCTAAAATGAGATAACGTTATTTGACACTCTAGCCTTTGTATTGATGTCTGACAGTAACTGATCAGATCAATAATCAGCTAATTGTGCTCATTTCCTCACAGCAGTGTGTGGTGCAGAGTTGCATTTTGTTTTAATTAACTTTAACAGTTAAAGCTGCTTTATGTGGTTGTTAATAATGACTGATGGTGGAGGCTGGAAGCTCAGCATCCACATCACATCATCAGCCTGTGTTCATCCAGAAGAGACTAATAATAATCTGATGTCATCTTTCTGCTGTGTCGCCTCAGTACTGAAGCAGGAAAAGTTCATTTGCCACCTCCCACACATGATCTCAGGCCAGGTGGGCGACCTCGTGCCGCTGTGTCATCCAGGCTGCTGCTGGTGTTATCCCACTCTGTATGCACTCCTGGAAAACCTGGAAAGTTCCTGAGTAGTTTCCAGATCTGGAAAATATGAGATAAGGCAACATTAAAATATCCAGGAGAATATATTGTGTGAGAGGTCGTTCAGCAGGCAGCAGCTGACAGGTTGTGTTCAGGTCTGTGGTCTGTTCACATGTTTTATTTTTAATGGTTGAAGGTGTTTATGAAAGCAGGTGTATTACATAATATCTTGTTTTCTAATGTATCCTGGACAAACTGGAAAATTTAGGTTGTTCCAGGTACAGAGAGACACCTGGGAAATATGATCCTTTAAGTGGACATGATCCGAGTAACGTCCGACCAAATATTTTTTATTGGAAAAAAATGTGTTTCTATGAACAAATAGGTTAATAAGTGGAGCGGCTCCTCTGTTTTCTCTGTTCACGGTTATTGTTCAGAGTTAAAGAATATCTGAATTAATCAGAAATGTAAAGATTTTTTACACTTATGAAATCATTTTAATCGTTCACAGTCCAACTAATTTTTCAGTTTTTATAAATACATATTTTTAACCATCTTGAAACATGTTTTTACCATTTTGTACTGTAATTAAATCTTTTTTTTTTCCCAACCAAACTGTCAGAATTCGAAGATGTTTACACTGAAGAAATCATTTTAATCAATCACAGTCTACCTTTGTTTTTAAAAAATATAAATACATGTTTTCACTTTCTTTTTACATAAACATATATTTTTACCATCTTGTAATATATATTTAACCTTCATGTAACACAAATACATATTATTACATATGTTATACCACCTTGTAACATGTATTTTTCACTATTGCATAACATTTACAGGCATATTTGACCATCTTGTAACAGATACACTGTTTTTATATACAATATATTTCCAGTCTTGCAGTGCAATCAGTGCAGTATTAATTTTAACCTAATTGCTGAGGATAGATTCTGTAATAAACGGTAATATAGAGGCTGATTAAAGCGTGATTTCTGGGACACATGAGGAGCTCTGCTGTTTGACGGCAGAATGTGAACGTGACCTTTGTGTTAATATTTTTTCACTGTCTGCTAAATGTGTGTTTAAAGATAAACTGAGTGTCTCTGACTCTGTGGTTTAAAAAGCTTCGCTGAGGCAAAGCGGCTGACGGCCGACCTTTTAATAATGTCAGCGCGGCGTCTGATGTGGTCGGTTTGTGAGCTGTCGTGTCGTCCTGGGACCAGACTGACCCCGAATTCACTCCAGAAGTGAGACGTCAGAAAGACGAGGAGGAAAATGAGCCTAACTGATTTTCAGGTGGGGTCCATGAGGTGTGTGAGAGGAGACATCACCACTGATTTGATTTCTCACCAGTCGTAGCTCCGTAGAGCCACAGTGAAACCAGGAGAGGTGATCAGTCATCAGAGATGGAGTTGATATGTTAACATCAGTGTCGTGAGTTGGTGTGGATAGATGGGTTAGTTAAGATGGAGGCTCTGTTCTGGGAGACGGATGAGTGACGGACATCAGAAGCTTTTCAGAAATGTCCTTTGGGTATCAGAGTTGTAGCTCGGCCTCTTTTCAGTTAGCAGTGGGTTGATTCAAAGAAATTTAAAAGTAAGAAGAATTTAGATGAAGCATCTCAGAAACATGATTTATCAGAGAGTCAGTCGGTGATGATTTCTGCTAAAACCAGTGAATCTATTTATTATTTAATCAGTTAGCCAACCAGCACACAGTTATTTGAACCTAATGTTGACAGTTATCACATAAAAATGCTAAACATTTTTCTTAAACACTCGCCAAAATATTTATTTGTGGGGTTTTTTTTTCGCTTCTTTAACATTGTGAAATTATTTTGATTGTTTTGACATTTGTGAAGAAACCTGATAGATTTTTGCTCCGCTAACTTGTAACAGCCATTTTTATGCCTACACAGTGGCGATAGCCTTGACCAGAGGCAATCTTGCGAATGCAATATCTCAAGAATGCCCTGAGAGAATTTCTTTGAATTTGGCACAAACGTCCACTTGAACTCAACAATGAACTGATTAGATTTTGGGGGTCAAAGGTAAAGCTCACTGTGTCCACGTCTGTCTCATTCTTGTGAACGCCATATCTCAAGAACACCCTGAAAGAATTTCTTCAAAGTTGGCACAAAATGGTGATTTATTCAAATTTGGCACAAATATCCACTTGGACTCTGCGATGAACTGATTAGATATTTTGGTTGAAAGTCAAAGGTCAAGGTCACTGCCTGCATCAGTCTCATTCTTGTGAATGAGATATCTCAAGAACAGCTTGAGAGAATTGCTTCAAATTTGGCACAAACATCCACTTTGAGTTAAGGATAAATTGATTAGTTTTTGGTGGTCATAGATCAAAGGTCAAGCTCACTGTGTCCGTGTCTGTCTCAGTCTTGTGGATGCCATATCTCAAGAACACCTTGAGGGAATTTCTTCAACTTTGGCACAAACGTGGACTGAAAAATAAACTGATTAGAATTTGGTGGTCAAAGGCCAAAGGTCATTGTGACCTCACGAAACATGTTTTTAGCCGTAAGAATTCATACACTAATTTTAACCAAACTTGACACAAATGTCAAGGATGTCAACAGGATAAAATAATGAAGGTCAAAGGTCAGCTTGACTGTGACATCATCATGTTTTAACGTCATATCTCAGGAACAGAAGGGGAGACATTTGGTCAGATACTGAATTGGTGACTCTAATCTTGAAACTGTGCTGATTGTATAGATCTTCTGTGTGTGAAGCATCCATGTTTTCACTGACATGGATGGAGACTGTCAGAGACACTGGACTGGTGGGCGGAGTCATACAACCACAGGGTGGACTGGTGGGCGGAGTCATACAACCACAGGGTGGACTGGTGGGCGGAGTCATACAACCACAGGGTGGACTGGTGGGCGGGGTCATACAACCACAGGGTGGGCTGGTGGGCGGAGTCATACAACCACATGACGGTGATTCTTTTTTTCAACCATTATTTAGTAAACA
Source organism: Epinephelus fuscoguttatus (assembly GCF_011397635.1). Classification (NCBI taxonomy): domain Eukaryota; kingdom Metazoa; phylum Chordata; class Actinopteri; order Perciformes; family Serranidae; genus Epinephelus; species Epinephelus fuscoguttatus. Next base: position 41,348,319 of record NC_064766.1, read on the forward strand.
TGAATCATTTAATGTAAAAATAATTCAGATGAATAATCGAGTTCTGTTGCAGTGTTAAATCAAAATGGTGACGTGTCCTCCTCCCACCACCTGTGTTGATAGCCTCTGCAGCTCCGTGGAAAATCCTGACAATGTTTCACACACACGATGACAAACAGCTGTGATACTGAGCAAAGAGTCAGTGCTGTGGTTTCAGTCCTGGTCTCTGGATGCTGCTGTGATGTCACTGATGTGGGGGCGGGCTGAGTCCTGGACCTCCTGCTGGGTTTGGGATCAGATCCCTCCAGGCCTTTTCTAAAATCCCATTTCTGTGTGGCGTGTCGTCATCCTCCTGCGCTCGCCTCTGATCTGCTCTCAGCTCCAAAATCTCCCCTCTGCTACTTCCTCCCTCAAACACTCACCCTGTAAATGTACAGTCATGTTGTGCTGCTTTGACCTTTGACCCTCAGCCTTGTTTATGTTGGGTCACAAACATTGGAATTTATTTCTAGTGAAACGTTTAGGTGCAGTTGGTGCAACTTTTTGGCTGAGACATGGCGACGTGAGGCAACACAGCAGTTGTTCTACATTACCGTTAGTCATTTGATGTCTGTTTGGTGTGTGTGGGCCTGAAAGGAACAGTGTGTCAGATTTAGGGGAATTTAGTGGCGTCTAGCAGTGAGGACTGCAGATTACAACCAGCTGAAACTTCTCCTGTTCAGAATTGTTTCAGTGTCCTCTCCGAAACAAACAGACCAGCTGATTTTAACCAGGAGAAACTCTGAAAAAGACATGTCATGTTACAAATCAGTCAGCGACGGGCTGCTGACTACGGTGGCCTGAAGAAACCAAATGATTAGAAAGTATTTCCAGCCTGGGAGCTCGCACCTGCAGTCTCACACTGTAATTAATTCCTTGAACTGGCATCATGTCTTCGGCTAGAAAGTTCGACGCTGCGTCTGTTATGTCTCTGCTCCTTTTCCATCACTTCTCATACGGGGTTATGGCGGCAAAAATGACACCATTGCTTGGTGTGTTGGTGCCGCCCACACAGCAGCAGAAGTGTTCAGCTGTTGAACACCTGTTGGTGGATTTACTGCAGTTTGGGTGGATATTGATGCTCTCAGTATAGTCACTGGGACGCCACCTTTTCAGGTGATGGAAAAGGTTTGTTGTGGTTCCCGGCCTGGTTGGCACCAATTGACGATGTATTTTGCAGACCATCTTTGTCCGTGCGTCGTCACCTTTCAAGTAGCCAAACCACTTCCAGATTACCGACGTTGTGTGACCTTTTCTTATCCACAGTTTCGTCCATTTTTTAGGACAATGCAAGCTCTTGTTCAGCTTCACTTCCTCTCATTTTCCCTTCTTTTTGTTATGTCCAAGCTACTTTCTCTTCCTCCTCACCTCAGCACAAACTTTGCAGTGAAAAATTGGGCGTGTACAGTGATGTGCATCCCCAACACTGCAGAGTGACTGACAGCTGTCTGTTAACTTCTGCTGTTTGGATCTGTCTAGGTCTGTCCACATCCAGTGAACATAGGTTATCATCATCATTGACATGTTTTATTGCGATTCCGTTTCGAGATTGTTTTATCGCCCAGTCCTATTCATAAGTATCAAAATTGCTGACGATCACTCAATTCATCGACTAATCGTTTCAGCCCTGTCGTTTAAAATGAACCAAACTGATGGTAAGTTGTGAAGCGATTGATTAATGTAGGGAATATTATTCACATGAAACAGACAGACGTTGATGCTTTAGTGGATTCGTGATGCTTGTGTGTTGGATGAGGACGAGGTGTTGGAGCCTCAGGTGCAGCCTGTGTGTTTGTAGGGCAGCGCCTCAGTGTTGGGACTATTTTCAGCTCTTTATTAAGTGAGTGCTGCAGCTCTGTGGCTCAGCAGGACCAAACACAGTCAGCTCGGTCTAAATAAAGTCGCTGCTGCTGCTGCTGGTCATGTTCCTGCAGACGCACCAGCACCTCAGGATGCCTCCACACATCTGATCTGAGGACACAGGTTACGTGTTTATAACCACCTCTTTCCACATCAGCTTAAAATAAATTAGGGCCCAACGGTGCAAAATATTATTTTTTATGCATATGTATTGCATTTTAAAGGAGCTGAAGGTGTTTAAAAACAAACTAAACTTTGCACAAAAATCGGAATTTTTTTTCATATTTCATGAGACTCGTGCTCGGATGTATTAAAAAAAAACAACAAAACAAAGCTCAGTAGCACATTCAGCAAAATTTCTAGGAAGCAGCCCCCGCTGTAAGGTTCACTTAGGTGTATGAAAAGTGGCGCACACACAAAAACAGGTGTGTGTTCTGTAGCGCCACATAGTGGACATGGGAAGTGGTACGTAACTGCAGAAAGTCACTTCCAGCACAGCGCTGTGCACATCACCCATGAAACGTCTCGTGTGCAGTGTAGGGCTGTGCCATATCATCTTGTTCACGATAATACCGGAAAAATTCATACCCTGATACTAACGATATTTCGACTTGTTGACATATTGACGTCATACTGTTACCCACGGCAACAGCAAGCATGGCTGAAGGGGAAATTATTAGGTTAGGTTGACATGTAAAACTATACCGCATATTTTTTTTTCAATTCTATGTTCTTAAATTGACAATAAGAAATAGTTTTTACTAATTTGTCATATTCGTTAACAGTAACGTTATCGCAAAAATACCCTAAAATATTTTTATATTTTGTCAGGGCCATATCGCCCAGCCCTACCGCATTGCCTGACTGTGGTGTAAATGTACGTCCGCATCAGCCAGTGTCCCGCCTCCACCCCTGATGTGCGGGAAGCTGCGAGGGCCCGTTCATCTCTGCTCGCAGCTTTAACTTTTTGACGTCCCTGATTTCGTATTTGTTGGATGATGTGGATTTGTTGCTGAACAACAGTGCAGAATTTTGGATCCTGTTTTCCAGCGTACTCTCTCATCACTTTTAATATGTCTGAGTGATTGTGAGAGAGTGCCGTGTTTTTATCGTGGTTGATTGAGCCATTGGAGCGTTGCTGTTGGGTTGTACCTCAGCAGTCAGTGTTCCCGCTGTTTAACTCTGCTCTGATTTCTGATTTTTGAGCGACAAAGAAAAATGGATTTCTTGGAAAACTGCTGTTTTATTTGGATGTTAAACTACTTTAAAGTTTCATTAATTATGTGGTATCAGATCAGTGTGTTAGCTGTGTCTCAGTTCAGGGGCTGCAGACTTTGAAGGCTGCGTTTGAAACACGATTGCGTCACATCGGTGTGACCAACGACCTCCCATTTTGAAGGCTCCTTCAAATGCAGCCAAGAATTGCAGTCTTCCTTCCCAGCATTTGGAGAATGCAACAGATGAATCCTTCGTGGCCCAGCCTATCCCAAGATGCACTGCAAGCTGGTGACGACTGGATTGTTTTCATTACAGCGTCTGACACACTCCCGGCAGCAGTGGCGGCAGCTTACACTTTACTGTGTTTCAACTCACTCGAATAGCTAACAACACAAATGTTATTGAACACAGGAGGCCGTCAAACCCAAGAGTTTTGTTCAAATAACAGACTAACGTATGTGACGTGACGGTGATGCGAGGCGACGTTGCTAGTTAGCCTCTCATCAAGCGCAGCTCCTTGCTAGGTAACAGGAACGCCAACGGGTCGGGCGAGAACAACTTGTGGTGCAATGAGGAAATCCTCCACAGACCAGACAGTCCCATTTCGGAGATTGTTCGGTTTGGCTGATACGCGGCCAACCCTTGAATTGAGACACAGCTAAGGCTGCAGCCTTCGATCTGGCATTTTGGGCAGTGTTAGAGGCTCCTGCGATGCTGGTGTCTGTTTCAGAACAGCTCTAGACTGCAGCACGGACATCAGTGGCTCCAAGTGTTGTTTTTACTGCCCTGTAAAGGGTTAAAGCTACTTCATGTGTGACACTAAAGCTAACGCTACCTGCAGCTATATGTGAGAGGCTCAAACTGGAGCTACAGTTAGCAAATGTTTTGCTTCGCTTCACAAGATAAGACAGAGCTGTGTTTAACACACACACACACACACACACACACACGCACACACACTGTGCTTTGTTGAATTAGAATCACCTGGTTTGAGTATTGTAGTGTGTCGTTTGTCTGAGAGCAGCTGACCGTCACTTTGTTGCTTCATCACCAGCTTCATGTTTAGAGCAAGCTGTGGTGTCGTCACTGGTTACTGGGACGGTGGTGCGACTGGGATTTTTTTAAACTAGTGTGGCGTGGCGCATAAAAGGGTTTGGAAACACTGACCACAGAAAGACACACCCATAAAGAACACACACACACACACATGAACACACAGCCTGCAGCAGCTGGAGCCTGAAGGGATAATCAGTAGTCTGCAGTGTTTCCAGAAAATGACCATAAACAAAGCTGCAGGGGCTGATGGGAATGTTGATCAGCTGTTTACCTGCTGAGATTTCCTTACACACACACACACACACACACACACACACACACACACACTCTGCAGCAGTTTTATTATGGCAGCGTGTTGATGGATGAACTCGTCACTGCTCTCTGCTCCGATCAGCAGCTCTCTGCTCTCGTGGGAAAATGTGACTTAATTATTTATGTTAATTACAGGCTGCCGTAGCTGAGGGCCACAGTGAGTTATAGGATGAGACGACTGCTTGAAAAAGAATAAAAACATGGAGTCACTGTCACCCTCTGGGAGGCTTATTTTAGTCGTCTTTAGACAATTATTTATGCAGTTACTTTTTTTTAAAATCTATTTTTCTAGCGACTTTTGTGCTCTTGTTTTATTTTTGTCACATTTTTTATGGTTTATATATATTTTTTTAATTTTATGCAGATACTTTATTTTCTGTTTTACATCTCTTATTTATTATTCTTATTTTAGGTAATATATATTTGTTTTTTTTGTATTGTTGGTTTATATAATTTTCTCTTAATTGTCTTTTTTTTATAGAAGTTTTTTTTTGTTGTTGTATACACAGTTGCATTAAATAATGGTATTTTCTTTTCTTTTTTTAGATCATTCTTATAAGAAAGAAGTATATATTTATTTTTTATTGTTATTTTATAGCATTTTTTATACCTATAATTTTCATTTTCTAAATTATACTTTAAATTAGGAACAATATTTTCTTTTTTTAATGTATTCTTTAATAGAAGTATATTTTTTGTTTTATTTTATAGAAGTATTTTATTACATACAATTGTAATTTTTTTAATTTTTTTTTAGTAACAGTTTTATTTCATTTTTAGTTTAGTTTTTTAAAAATTAATCCTTTTTTTAAATTTTTTTTTTTTGACAAATTAGTCTTACTGCAGGGTTTTATTTTATAATTAAAAAAAAATGTTTTTAATTTTTTTTTGTTCAACAAAACCAATGCAGCAATCCAGCTAATACAGAATGATAATATAAATAGAATTAATACACCATTACATCAAGCGTCCATTCCAGTGGGAATAAAATGAAGTATATTAATAAAAGTATAAAAAGAAAATGTGACATCGGTGTTGGATCGGCTGCAGAGAAACACCAGAAACGTCTGACCTAAAACGTGCAGCTTTGCAGCAGGAAGTCTGTAAACTTCCTCCGAACTCTGCTGCCTCATCTGTCACCTGATACGAGACAGGACATTTTAGCTTTAATTTGACAGTCAGAGGTGAAGGAAATATTCAGATCCTTTACTAACAAAGTGTCTGCTCCAGTAGGAATAAAATAAATACATGATGAGTAGTAATGATATGATCAGACGCTGCGGTTTCTTTGGTTAGTTTCCTTCTTTGACTCTACGATAGAAGCCTCGTAATAAGGCATGAAACAGGTATGAAACAGCACCTCCTGCTGGAGTCAGAGTCAACAGAACAGTATCTGTTTTTCCATGTTTAATTAAGTAAAATAAAAAATGATAGATGCAGAGCGGACAGCTCATTAAAAAGTACATACTCTACTTTAAACACTTAGTTTTCAGGTTAATTTAAAAACTAAATATACAGAAAGTATTGAGTCGATTTTTGTGTATTTACAACGTCTGTGGTCTGAAGACAGAACAGCCAGTTCCAGTCCTGATTCACGAGACAAAGATATGTGCAGGTTGATGATGACGCGACGTTTGTTTAAACAGATTTGGTCTCAAAAAATGAGATGAATGCTGCAGGTCAAAGATCACTTTATATTACTGCATCTGTGTGTGTGTGTGTGTGTGTGTGTGTGTGTGTGTCACCACCTGTCCATGGATTAAAATTCAATAACCATCATATTCCATATAATGACTTCTCCAGACTTTTCCAAACCCCCGAGTGTACTTAATTACAAATTTAATGTACCTGTGCTTTACTTGAGTATTTCCATGTTATGCCGCGTTCTACTTGTACTTTTTACTCTGCTTCAAATGTCTGTACTCGTACTGCATTAACGGATGTGAGTACTTCTCTGTCGCAGCTGGTTCCTGAAGCTGTTTTATATCTCTAGTAACACAAACTTGAATAAAATAAAGAAGAAAAAGATTTTTTCTCAATAATATTGTGAAGGAACTTGGGCTGGGTCCGTCTGGTCAGTTGGTCAGTTGGTCGGACAATCGCCGGTCCAACTTTCATAAATCGTCCACCAAAGATCTTTTTTCTAGCTCGAAACATGAGGTGCTCTCCTGAACACGTCCAGCTGGGAGCGCTTTCTTTGTAGGGCGGTGTTTTTATGCCTCTGCACCGGAGATTGTTGTGGTTGAATAACCCGGTCTCACTCCAAAGTCGTCGGATACCAGCGCTTGGTCGATGACCTCTCACATTAGACACGGACAAAAAAAGCTGTTCTTCACATCGGCATGATTCAGAGCCGGTCACCGCTATTGTTCAGGAAAATGTGGTGGATGGGTCCAACAGTCACCAACTTTCACCTGGAAGACTGTTGTTCGTATCCCAAAAGAAAGTCAAACCCTGTTATATTTTTCTAAACCCAACCACATGTGTGTTGTTGAAGTAAAATAAATATCAGTTGGCGGTGTTGTACCGACGTAGTACTTTTATTTTGAAAGAGACTATGCAAACTGTACATTTCCTGTGAAAACAGAAGTGTATTTTGAAAACAGACAATGCATGTAACAGGCTGAAGTTGACACGGCATCCCAGAACGTCAACAACCAACACACCCAGGGTACCTTGGACGTCATATGTGGACGTGAACGGCACCAACCAGGCAGCGATATCTGACGAGTTGGGGTGAGGATGTGTTGGGTTGTTCGTTGGTCTTGCCTATTCTCGTGAACTTGATATTATTTCTTCAAGTTTAGCACAAACCTCCACTGAAACTCAACAATTAACTCATTTGAATATGGTGGTCAAAGGTCAAGGTCACTATGACCTTTTGTCCGACTCATTCTTGTGAAAGCAAAATCTCAATAAGGCCTTCAAGGGATTTCCTCAAATTTGGCACAAACATTCAACTGGACTCAAGAATGAACTAATTAGGTTTTGGTGGTGAAAGGTCACTGTGACTTCACAAAATGTGTTTATACCTCAGTGCAGGCGTGGCTGAAGACATGTTTGTGTTTTTATAACAAAGCATTTATCAGTTTGGAATGAAACTCAACCTGATGAAGCTCCTCCCATCACCTGCCTCACCTGACAAGAATCAGTTAACAGGTTTTCATTCTGCCTCACTGAGACACACACTGAGAGACGGACGGTAAGATGCATCTTTGGACCAAGACCACCACGTCCACTGACAGAGGAATAGCTGCAGGAGGAACACTGGGAACACTGGAATATCACCACTTAAACCAGCGGCTGACTGCTCACACTGAACCAGAGTTTTACAGCAACAACGACTCAAAGTGAAAGTAACTCTCAGGGAACAGGGAGTGGCTGAGCTGTCTGCCTGCTGTGTTCACAGCGTCACTCAGAGACAAAATGGCTTCCAGATTAGAGGACAGTCTCTGCTGCCCTGTCTGCTGTGACATGTTTAAAGATCCTGTCATCCTGTCATGTAGCCACAGCTTCTGTAAAGACTGTCTGCAGAACTGGTGGAGACAGAAACCAGCACGTGAGTGTCCAGTTTGTAAGAGAAGACACTCAAAGGGCCTCCTACCTCCTGACTTTGCTCTAAAGAACCTGTGTGAGAGTTTCTTACAGGAGAGAGATCAGAAAGCTTCAGAGGCTCTCTGCAGTCTGCACTCTGAGAAACTCAAACTCTTCTGTCTGGACCATCAGCAGCCAGTGTGTGTCATCTGCAGAGATTCAGAAAAACACGCTGACCACAGATTCAGACCCGTCGATGAAGCTGCACGACAACACAAGAAGGAATTTGAGGAAACTCTGGAGCCCTTAAAGGAGAAGTTTAAGGTTTGTGAACAAGTTAAAGTGAAGTGTGAACAAACAGCAGAACACATGAAGGTCCAGGCCCGATGCACAGAGAGGCAGATTAAGGAGCAGTTCAAGAAGCTTCACCAGTTTCTGGAAGAGGAAGAGGAGGCCAGGATGGCTGCACTGAGGGAGGAAGAGGAGCAGAAGAGTCAGATGATGAAGGAGAAGATGGAGGCTCTGAGCAGAGAGATAGCAGCTCTTTCAGACACAGTCAGAGCCACAGAGGACGAGCTGAGAGCTGAAGACGTCTCATTCCTGCTCAACTACAAGGCTGCAGTGGACAGAGTCCAGCAGCGCCCCCTGCTGGATGATCCACAGCTGCTCTCAGGAGCTCTGATAGACGAGGCCAAACACCTGGGCAACCTGACCTTCAACATCTGGAACAAGATGAAGGACGTGGTCTCCTACACTCCTGTGATCCTGGACCCAAACACTGCTGGTCCAGAACTCGTCCTGTCTGAAGATCTGACCAGTGTGAGACGAGGACAGAGGCAGCAGCTTCCTGATAATCCAGAGAGGTTACACTACTGCTCTGTCCTCTGAGGGCTTTAACTCAGGGACTCACAGCTGGGACGTCGAGGTTGGAGACAATACATACTGGGAACTGGGTGTGTTGGCAGAGTCTGTCCAGAGGAAAGGAGACCTGTGGTCTGGATTATGGAGAATATGGTTCTGGTCTGGTGAATACAGAGCAGTCTCCCCACCACATCAAGACACTGCTCTCCCCTTTGAGAGGCAGCTCCAGAGGATCAGAGTCAATCTGGACTGTAACGGAGGAAAACTGTCGTTCTCTGATCCTGATACTAACACACACATACACACCTTCACACACACTTTCACTGAGAGGATGTTTCCATTCATTTACACTGGGGATGATCTCCCACTGAAGGTTTTACCACTGAAGGTCTCTGTGACTGTAGAACAACACAACTAGATGATGATGATGATGATGATCTGTATATTTAAAGATATACAGATCGTGTTTGAGGAACATGTGACTGTATTTTCCTGATTATGTTGTTGGTTTCCTCGGTGATGTGGATGAACTTCGCAGTACAGCAACAGGTAATCTTCATCAGTTTTTTCTTAGAGTGCAAAAATATTTAATTTTGGCCCTGCGTCCACCAAAGCCTTTTTTTTTTCACCAGCTGAAAATGACGTTTGAACTTCATCTTCATCATTTTGTCCTGTTAGACATTTGTGTGAAATTATGTCATATTAAGTGTATATATTCTTGACGTATGGCCAAAAATGTTTTGTGAGGTCAGAGTGACCTTGACCTGAGACCTCCAAAATCTAATCAGTTCATCCTCCTGTTTAAGTGGATGTTTGTGCCAAATTTGAAGGAATTCCCTCAAGGCTTTGCTGAGATATAACTTTTATGAGAATGAGACAGACTAGGTCACAGTGACCCTGTCCTTTGACCTATGACCACCAAAAACTAGTCACTTCATTGTTGAGTCCAAATTAACGCTTGTGCCGAATTTGAAGAAATTCCCTTGAAGCGTTCTTGAAATATCTCATTACAAGTTGGACAGACGTACATACTATGTACAGATAGAGAATTAGAAGGAGCAGGTCACAGTGACCTTGACCTTCGACATATGACCACCAAAATCTAATCAGTTCATTGTTGAGTCTAAGTTAACGTTTGTACCAAATTTGAGGGAATTCCCTCGAGGCCTCTTTGAGATATCGCATTCACGAGAATGAGAAGGACATGAGGCCATAGTGACGTTGGACTTTGACCACCAAATTGTAATCGCTCCATCACTGAGTCAAAGTGGATGTTTGTGCCAAATTTAAAGGAATTGTCTCAAGGCATTTTTGAGATACGGCATTTGCCAGAATGGGATGTGCTGATGGACGGATAACCCTGAAACATGATGCCATCGCCCACTCGGAGGCATTAAAACGCCAAACAGCCAGCTGTTTCCTGGCGTTTGTAACTCCTGTTGTAAAATATTAAAACATAGACTGGCCTCAGAAAAAATGCTTCGGTGGACACGGCCCTTTAGAGTCAAGGATGTTAAATCAACAGACAAATATTATAAACCCACAAAAATGTAAGATTGTGATTGTTCGTGTCAAAGTCAGTCAGCGAGTGTATAAAACAGATTTATTCAGTGAAAGACTTTGACATCACTCCATGTTCCAAAGTGTGGCTGCATTCAGTGACATGATGCAGATAAACTTGGATCAGAAACCTGGTTGTGTTTACTGACTTTATTTATGTCACGTCATTAGAATTCGTAACTAAGGGTGCGACCATCCATGGATTTTGATGTATATATCAGTGTAATGATCAATGACCTAGGGTTGCAGCGGTATAAGACTTTCACGGTACGATAACGGCCTCAGAAAATATAGCGGTTTCACAGTATCACAGAGTTTATATTGTTATCAGTCAGAATGAGCCCTGAAGGAAGGAGAATGGAGGAGATATTTTTGGTTAAACAAATGTTTTATTACTAGAATTGAAACTTGAAATTATTTTGTTACTGGAAGTTTGTGTAAATGTTTCCCCCTTTAGAAAATTCCGAAAATAAAGGGGAGATTGTTTTGTTTTGTTCTTTCAGTATCGTAGATAAGCAGATGTACACAGTATGATAACCGTCAACTTTTATATCATGGTATACCTTGAAACTGGTATATCGCTGCAACCCTACAACGCTCCAGTATCATCGATGCAAAGTAAAACATTGATCTGTATCATCAGCTTTAAGAGATGCTTTTATTTTGAAAGTCTGTGTCACTGTCAAACAGCAGCAGGCAGATGGCGAGCAGTCGAGATAAAGACGATGAGGCTAACATTGTTTACTTGGGAATAAATCACAAATGTGGAAATAGTTTTGACAGTGCAGTTAATGAGATAAAACGCAGCGTACCTGCCTGGACGACATCTCACTCTGCTTAATCATTTTGTGCCCTGTCTCTAAATTTGGAGGTTTTTGTGAGCTCTGCATAAGTTCTTCTATTCCTCAGCAGCAGTTTCTGGCTGGTGAGGTGGACAGTTGATCCGTCGATCCATTCAGAGCTGATCATATCAGATCGATGGTTGAGAGGAACAGCTGTTTGTGAGTGAAAGCAAACTTTTAGGCTGCGTTCACACCTGCCCTGTTTGGTTCGGTTCAGTCTAACTCAGCTGTGTTTGCCCCCTCAGTGCAGATCATTGTGCAGGTGTGAACACACCAAAACAACCAGACCGAGACCTTCTTGAAGAGGTGGTCTCAGTCCGGTTCCAAAGGAACTCTGGTGCGGTTGGTTTGTGGTGAGAAGGTGTTCCGACCTGGATGTGAAGCAACTGCAGTCACATGACACATTGTTTGGGTTAAACATGAGCATGTTACAGTCCTGGAGGATTATTAATGTGCACCTCCTCCTGTACTGCCTTAATATGCACATTCAGCACATCCAATGCATCAAAACATTGTTTTCTAGTTGGAGCCGCGTTTGCCTCGTTTTCAAACTGTATGCTTTGACTAAAATGAACAATGACAGCAATATAGTCCACGATGAGCAGCGCTAAAATCAACCTGCGTAGTTGTCCCTCCATTGTGACATTAGAAAGTGTCACATTTATCTTGCAAGTGTACTCTTCTTCAACGTTTGCTTTACTTCCTGGATTTTTCCCACATGGAAATTCTGACCAATCAAGAGCAGCTTTCTCACACAAGGCATTTGATCTGGTCCTCTTGTAAATGCTGCCGTGAGAACACCAACCAACTCTAGGCAATTATACAACTTTGGAACAACATGAGTCCCTGATTCAGACCAGAGGAGACCGCTCTAGAGGTTCATCCCAACACCTGATCTCACATCCACGTTTCCTTCACTTGCATCTCTTCCTCGTGTCTTAGCTCTGCCCTCGTAAGACACAGGGCAGAGATGCGAGGAGAGAAAGAAAGTAAATATGCCTTTAGAGAAATGAGACGTCAGGGGTGTGTTGGTTGGTAAAAGACTTCCATGAAGGCTGCACTTGTGTATCCTCACATCCCTCTCCTTTGAAAGCCTCCTGTCTCCTCGACTCCTCTGAGTGCATTTAACGAATTGAGGCGACCTTCAAGATTGAGTGTCAGTTGATTACAGGTCAGGTGATCAAGGATAGAGGAGTCGAGGAATCGAGGAGGGATATTGGGATGAACCCTATGTCTGATGTTCACTTTCACCGCGTCTGACATTTTGCTGCTCCGCCTGTGCCCTGAGCGCTCTCCGCCCTCTGAACGTATATATAATCCAACAGCGCTCCTAATAAACGATCCAGCCCCAAAAATAAAAAGTCAGCATGTGGCGGCACGTTATCATGGCGGGCCGCCACTAATAAATCAGTGTGGAGGAAACCCTGGTGAAGGCTGAAGAGCTGCAGATCTGGTCCACAGTGAAACCCGCTGTCAGAGTCACAGCGTTCGTCAATGTTGCGTCGTGCTTCAGTCACACAGTCATAGAAACCTGCTGCCACAGAGACTGATGTGGATAATGTGAACACGGCATTCTTCTTCTTCTGAAATACAGATAAAACATTTGGTAACCAGACGAGCTTTAATCATAGTAATTCAGAGTAGTGACCAAACTGCCCAAACTGTATTTTTAGGGAGAAGGAGGAAAAATATTTTATTACCCACCTATTAATCCCGTTTGAGTACTTAAGTCTAAAACAAGAATTAAACAGTTTATTGATTCTTGTTATTTACACACAGCAGAATTTAAATAGATACAAAACATAATTTGCAAAGAAACATGAAGGAGAATGAAGTAAAAACTTTTAGTAAAAACTAAAAGGTTTGAAAAGTGGTGTCACCCAGCTGGGCATCACAGGAAATAGATACAGCTTTGTCATGTTCTCTATTTGTACGCATCTGTCAGTCATTTCAGACATCATAACAAATAAATAAATAAACAAAGTCATAGTTCAGCTGTGTGTGTGTGTGTGTGTGTGTGTGTGTGTGTGTGTGTGTGTGTGTGTGTGTGTGTGTCTGCAGTGAGGGTGTAACAGTTGTTGTTTACGCAGCAGATGAATCACATGACCATGTTGAGCTGAGTCCGACTGTGACGACAGAAGCTCCGAACAGGAAGTTCAACAATTTACTCGCAACTATCAGAGCAACGCATCAACCTCCTCTGAGTGACGTTGCCGTCTGCCATGTGCAGCGTGTGTGTGTGTGTGTGTGTGTGTGTTGTAAGAGGCTGATGCGCCCTTAAGGAGGACACAAGCCAAGAGGAGCATCCATGCGTGTTTAACACACACACACACACACACACACACACACACACACGCATTACAGAGAGAGTAGGCTGCCAGCAGACTGCAGGGAGGTGAGGAGAACAGAAGGAGAGGTCAGAGAGGAGGAGGAGGAGGAGGAACAGAGAGGATGCTGGGAAGGCGTGGGTGGGGCGCTCTCAGATGAGACAGAAAGGGAAGAAGGAGGAGAGGAGGGAAACTGGCTCTGTGTTCAGCGTACAGTCTGGATGCTAGTGACCTTTGACCTCTGGTGTGATGACATCATCACTGAGCTGGAAGTTAACTTGGCAGGTTTCCAGTGGAAGTTGTGCGTTGTTTTGGTTTCACAGAGAGATGATGTGTGGTGAAAGACGCCAACAGAAGCAGGAAGTCGTACGTGGCTGAGGTGTTTTCAGAGATGTGGAACAAACTGATTTTCTGTTTAATACAGAACCTCCACTGAAAGCATGTTGATTAAACCTCTGTGTACGATTCTGCAAGAGTTTGATGACTGTGTATGATTTATTGATATATTTTAAAGCAAGATATGAATGACCATATAGGGTCAAGTTGTGGTACATGACATGTACCAGTGTTCATCTCTCCGCAAAGCGTTGCCCACTCGCTCACTTTTTAGAGCTGTAGCCTGACGTGCACCTCCCCAGAGATGTAACTCCACAGCGTGGAGTGGAAACAAAGCTTTGATTTACTTTAATTTCACAGATAAGAAACAATAAATTGTGAAGACAATAAAGCCTCCACACACTGTGTGTGATTTATCCTGGCTGAAATATGAGCAGAGGAAATCTCTGCTAGCTGCTAGGCTAATTTATACAATGTAAAATGCCATAGGCTTGTGCTAATAACGTTAGCATGTTGTATTTGTGGGGAAAATGTGTCCAGATAAAGACAAGTGTTTGTCTGTGAATGCTGCGAGTTATAGTGAAGCTGATTTGTGTTTGAAACTGTCTCTATGAAGCCATGTTTAATGTGTGTCTAATGTGTGTTTAATGTGTGTTTAATGTGTTATGAATCAACTAAACTTTGCAGCACTCCACAGAAACTCTGCCAATGACTCGTGTTTTGAGGTGTAACTGTTGTTCAGCTTCATATTTTCAAACAGGGAATAAATCTCTGTCTTTGCATTTTTTTTGATTATTTCTTTTTATAAAACTGCTTGTGACATCTCTAATGTGAACGTGATATCTCAAGAAGGCCGTGAGCAAATTTCTTCAAGTTTAGCACGAACATCCACTCAGACTTAGCGATGAAGTGATAAGATTTTCGTGGTCAAATGTCAGAGGTTAAGGTCATTGTGACCTTGCGCCTGTCACATATTCATGATTGCAATATCTCAAGAACGTCTTGAGGGAATTTCCTCAAATTTGGCACAAATGTCCACTGAGACTTAACGAGGAACTGATTAGATTTTGGTGGTCTAAGGTGAAGGTCACTGTGACCTTGCATCCATCACATTCTTGTGATTGCAATATCTCAAGAACGTCTTGAGGGCATTTCCTCAAATTTGGCACAGACGTCCACTTGGACGTAAGAATGAACTGATTAGATTTTGGTGGTCAAATGTCAGAGGTGAAGGTTATTGAGACCTTGCGTCTGTCTCATTTTTGTGAACGCGTTAGCTCAGGAAGGCAATAAAGGACTTGACTAATTTTTGGCACAAACGTGCCGTTTTGATGTAACGTATGTAGTCTTCTGTGGATCTTGGTCTTTGTGTTTTGTCTCCTTTTCCTTGTAAATTTTGGCCGTCGTCTGTAAACCCGCTGTAGAGTTTTGAGTTGTGGTGATGGTGATGATGGTGATGATGATGGTTTACTCTGCAGGTGTTTTTACAGCAGAGTGGCTTTTAAAGAGGCAGATCCCCCTGCTCTTCCTCCTCTGATCCTCTGTCTCCCCAGGTCTCTCCCTCCCTGTCTCCATTTGTATTCCCACTGATGGAGGATCTCTGTGGTTTCCCTGCATATTAAACTGAGCTGTGGTTTCTGCATCAGCCGGCCGTGTGCCTGCTCTCTGCCACGCTGAATAATGCATCTGTCTTTGTGTTTTACAGAGACGCTGAGAGATGAAAAGGAGGGGACACATAAAGTAATGTAAATTTTGTAACCATGATTGGTTTCCTTTATTGCACTGATCCTTTTATGGAAGCGAAATCAGGGGACAGACATTAGATTTAGAGAATAAATGTTCGATTGAAGCCAGTTTCTGAAGCAGCAGGACCGCGCTGGATCTACTCCCCTCTAGTCTTTAAGCCTGATCATGTTTTTATGATGTGACAGTTCTTTTCTGCTCCCACTTCATAGACTTTTTTTTCTGCCGTGGTGATTCAGTATATTTGCATTCTGTGGTTACCTCCAGCTTTCCCTCATGCACAGGTGACCACACACTGCACTGGACTGGGCAGTCGGAGGAGGAGGTGTTGTTGATGTTGTGGCTTTTAGTCCGCCATTATTGTTGGGTTTAGTCCTCGGAGCCACCTGTCCACATGTCAGAGTGTCTTTGAGCAACACATTCTCAATCCAACCTCGTCACATACTGACGTTTTGGTCATGGACTTACCTTGGGTGCGTTTGTTGTTGACGTTCTGGGACACCGTGTCAAGTTCGCTTCTTTCAAAATACACTTCTGTTTTCACAGGAAATTTAATATTTACATACATTTTCTTTCAAAATAAAAGCGCTGCGTCGGCACAACACTGAATTGACATTTTTCCCCCGTTCAACAACAAACACCCGTGGTTAGGTTTAGGAATAAAGAACAGGGTTTGGCTTGAGACTCTTAGAGGACGCGACCACCGCTCACCCCATCCACCACCCCTCCTCCTGCCCACCACACTCTCAGAATTTCTCTGAATTTTGCCACCTTAACTTTCAGTCTGTCCCCCTGACATCACAGGGCGCCCTGAAACTAAAACGGCAACCAGCTGCGAATCGTGCCGACATTAAAGGGCGGCTATTTTCGTTGGTTTCTGATGCAGCAAGTCACCGCCCAATCGCCAGATTTAGGTGACTTTGGAGTGAGACTGTACTCCTTTGGGCAAAACTTTGCACCCCAGCTATTCAGAATGAGCGTTTATGTGAGAAAATATGTAAATATGATGTGTATTTTGGCACGCTTCTCGTCCTGCAGCGTTGCCAACACATTCACAAAACATACATCAAACCATGCTGAATGATCAGGAAAGGTGTGCTATGACTTTTCTCAGCCAAGTAGTTTTTACAAAATTCGTAAAAAAACAGTGTAAAAATTCCTGTGAAAACAGCAAAAATCTCTCCTCTTTGAGTCCACACCAAATCACCAGACGTTCATGTAGATGATGATCCAAACTTCCAACGGCTCATGAAACTCTGGACTTTATTGGACTAAATCTGCTTTTTGATACCCAGAATGTTTTTCAAGAAATCGCAGTTAACATTTCATGATGTTTTTCAGATGTTTCAGATTTTATAGTGGGTGTCAATGGGAGAGAGCCAGAGTGGTGACATCACCACTAGAGTGGTGACATCATCGCCAGAGTGTGAAGGAGCTGGAAGATCTTCTAAAAAAAAAAAAAATCTGAGCAAATTTTTCGCACTACCACAATTTTCAGTCTATACACTAAATTAATACCTCAAAACGTAGGAAAATTTGTGCTGGTCACAGAAACGTGACAGTGGAATCACACACTCTTACACATTTGACTTCCAAGCGAAGGGAGAGACATTTTTTTTACTCATTGACTCTTATGTAAACTCTCGCTCTTTTCTTGTCGCTCTTCCTCCATCGTTTTGCTACATCCATGTTACAGCTGCGCAGACTATCAACAGCTGAAGTAACATAAGCGCGTTGGGCAACAGAAACAACCATCTATGCGAAACACAGCGCGCTGTATAGTTGCACTGGATTTAACAACGCCTCGAGGCTTTTTAGTAGTTAAATTATTTGAGTTACTCGAGGAATCGCTTCAGCCCTAGTACACAGGCTCCTCAGGTCGGCATGCCATAAATCGTTTGGTCTGATTTAGGATGGAATCAGATTCAGGGACAGGAGTTATGATTGACTATAAAGAACCAGCCGACCTTCAGCTGATGGTCTGTTTGCTGCTGAAGGTCGTACAGAGGCGTCAGTTTAAACTGAGTCTGTTTCAGAAGCAGTTAAAAACTTTTAAATCAGTTCCATGACACATTTGTTAAATCTTGCACTCTCAGCACCAGGAAATACAGAACATGAAAGGACAAAATAAACTTGTCTCCTCCTCCTCTCTGTGTCATGTTGAGGTCAGACCTGATTTCATGTCATCAAAGGTCAAAAATCAGACATGATGGTAACAGCTGTCTCAGACTGCAGGACCCGGACGCTGTCTCTAAGTCTCTATTTGTGTTGCAGACTCTGACACTCTGCTGATTTACTTCTCATCCTGACTTCTCCTTTTCCTCGCCGGCCTGTCGACAGCTTTGTTTTCCTCTCATGAATCCAGCTCTCTTTGTGTTTGTGGCGGTCGTTGTTGGGACAGGAAGTGCTTGACGTTTTGATTGACTTCACTGCTTCCCCACAGAGAGCAGATCACAAAGCTCCGACTTCCTCTCCTCCCCCTCGTCTGCTCCACTAAGAGCTTTTTCATGTGGCAGTTTCCCCTGAAACCTGCAGCCTGATCTGATCTCAGGTCAGTTTGTCAGGTATGATGTGAACACCTGTTCAGCTGCTGGAGGACTGATGCAGAATATCCACAAATATCCTGGTTTCATCTCATTTTCTTTGGGTCCTGGTGACTGAGGCTGAACTGCAGTGTGGGCGGTTCACACTGTTGAATGTGAGGCTTATTTAGATTAGAGCTGAAAGATATACATTTGTATATATATAATATTATATAATATATAAAATTTCACAGGAAATGAAATGTCAGCAATTTAAATATCAGTTATTTTATCCTTCAGACCGAAGTCCCACAAAAGTCAGTTTTAAAGCTTCTCAACTTTGGCACAAACGTCCACTTGTACTCAACGATGAACTGATTAGATTTAGGTGGTCAAAGGTCACTGTGACCTTGTGTTTGTCTCATTCTCTTGAACGCCCTGACAGAATTCTTTTAAATTTGGCACAAATGTTCACTTGGATGTGACAATTAACTGATTAGAATTTGGTGGCCAAAGGAGACTACAACCTTGCGTACGTCTCATTTTTGCAAACAGTTTATCTCAAGAAGACCTGAGGGAATTTTCTCAAGCTTGGCACAAACGTCTACTGTGACTTAAGAACGAACTGATCAGAATTTGATTGTTGAAGGTCAAAGGTCACTGTGACCTTGCATCTGTCTCATTAACATCATATCTCAAAAATGCCTTGAGAGAATTTCTTCAGATTTGGCACAAACGTCCCCTTGGACTGAAGGATAAATGCTAAATCATTGTTTTTGACATGTTTTGACACTACTACGCGGGAGATTTAAAAAGTACCTGTTTGCAGTTAGCAGCTAACTCAAAGAAGAAAAACTGCAGCCAAAAATGTCCGCAAATTCGTAAAAACAGTGAGGTCATGGAGCTCCTTGCCGTCTGAGCAGAGAATGAGATCAGCCGCCATATAACAGATTGTTGCTGACTTGTTACGTTAATAATATTGTTAATAAAGCGCTGGCTGACGTGTACGTTATATTTCACACTGAGGCCGATGCTGTTGTGTTAACTGTACAGCCCGTCACGCCTCTTTTGTTCCCAGAACGCCGGCACACTGGAGTGACATGATGCTGCCTTTGTTTGTTTCTGTGTAAAAAAGCAAAGCTGGCGTAGAGGCGACATCGCAACGACGCTGTAGCACCATCTCTGTGTGAAAGGGCCAAAGTGTTCCCTCTATTTTATCATTTATTCTTATTAATGTTCCTTCAGAGAACCAACTGATTGTCAGAAACCCTTCAGGTGGACTTGTTGTCTTCCCTCATGATGACGATGTTGCTCAGGTCTTTCCTTCTTCATCATCCCTTAAATCACCAAACATTCTGTTTAGAGAGCAGCTGTATAAATGTTAGCTGTAAACAGAGATCCACTCTTTTATTCCACGTCTGAATGAGCCAAACTCTAGAACACCTGATTTAGAGAGCGTTTTTTAAGGTGCATGTAACTGTAATAATGAGTGATTTTTCCTCTCAGGTGTGGCCTGTAAGCACAGGGGATTGTGGGTAGGGAGTGGCACAGAAACACTGCAGATACAATGGCGAAGCTTAGATAACTCTAGTGTACCCACCCCCTCCCCCCCCCTCCACTCCGCTCCCCCGTCACCTCAGGGCGACGCCTCGCCATCTGGGTCGACACAGAGACAAGAAGTCCCTGCCAGGTTGTCTTTAGGGACAGTGATAAACACAAGCAGCCATCTTTAGAGTGAAAGCAGC
This sequence comes from Epinephelus fuscoguttatus, assembly GCF_011397635.1. Classification (NCBI taxonomy): domain Eukaryota; kingdom Metazoa; phylum Chordata; class Actinopteri; order Perciformes; family Serranidae; genus Epinephelus; species Epinephelus fuscoguttatus. Next base: position 41,368,253 of record NC_064766.1, read on the forward strand.
CGTGTGTTAGTGCTCCAGGTACAGGTGAGACACGAAGTACCTAGAGCTCCATCAGACGTCCAAACACAGCACACAGGATTAAAACACTCACAGGCAGGTCAGTGAACGCAGCGCAGGTTGAACTCTTCTTTTTTTCCCTTCAGCAGCAGTTTGTGGATTTTTTTGTCGCAGGGCAGATAATTTATCAGTCGGTCCGATCAGAGGTCACCTGATCAGATTGGTAGATGAGATACATCTATATATATATGTATATATACACCGACAACCACTGACAACACTCGTCATCTTGTTAGAGTGCAGTGTTCTGTTGGGACATTCATGTGGATGCCACCTGACATGCTCCACCCACCTGAGGATCTTATCTGCACTCTTCTCTTTTAAAGTTCATTTTATAATGATTATTTATGTTTTTATTTTGTATTGTGATTTTAATGCATTTTCTTGTTCCGTAAAGCACTTTGAATTACTTTGTGTACGAATTGTGCTCTACAAATAAACTTGCCTTGCCTTGCCTGAGCACCAGTGCAGACCAGGTACCCCCCCTCATGGCAATAGCACTCCCCAGTAGCTGTGGCCCCCCCGCAGGACAATGAGTCACGCCACACCACAAAAACTGCTCAGGAATGGTCCGAGGAACGTGACAAAGAGATCAAGGCATCAACCTGGCCTCCAAATACCCCAGATCCCAACCTGATCAAACATCTGTGGGACGTGCAGTTACCCCACCTCACAACCCACAGAACCCAAAAGATCTGAAGTGACAGAATTGATTAAAATCCTGATTAAACACTGACGACTAGAGCAGTGCCACACTCATTTTTGATGTGGAGCTGCTGAATTTTTGAGGTTAAAGGTCGCTCATCAGAGTTTCTCATTCCACCAACGTCTCTGACACAAATAACTTGAGTTAAAGGCGCTGTCAGTGGCATTTCTAAACATGAAGAAGTCTTCCATCTTCAGTCCAAGGAGCACCCACCATGGATCAGGGGTACCTCTGAGGTACCAGCATGTCCCTCAGGTCATGCCTGAGCAGTTTCTGTGATGTGGCATGGTGCACTGTCCTGCTGGGGGCCCACTGCCATCGATAAGTGCTGTTGCCATGAGGGGGTTTATTTTGACTGCAACAGTGTTCGGGTGGGTGGAGCACGTCAAGTAGCATCCACATGAATGCCAGGACCCAACGTGTCCCAGCAGATCATTGCACTGTAACAAGATATTCACTGTGATTCACTTAACCCGCCAGCGGTTTTAATGTTTTGGCTGATCGGTGTATATTCCAACAGCGCACTTAATGAACGGTACAGCTCCAAAAATAAAAAATCTAAGCGTGGTGGCAGATGTTTTAATCGTGGCCAACACAGATTTGAATGTGTGGGAAACCCTGAGATGGATGTGGTGCTGCTTTAAAAATATCTGCCAGCGTTACAGACCAGTAAACAAAATACAAAGGTAGTTACACTGGAAGTTGAAATTTGGTCACATTTAAAGACTTTGTGCTTGTGTTGTTATTTCTGATGATTCCTGGAGTTTTTTTTACAGATGTGAAGTTGGTAAATACTTGAGAGAATTTAAGATGAGCAGATTTAGTGTACGAGAGCTGAAAGTATCCTTCAGCTTGTTTTACTCTGCTCTGCTGCAGTGGCAACAAAACATGGAAAAAACAGGAAGGAGGAATATTTTCAGCTCCACTTTGGAAAGGGAAAGTCATGGAAACACCACAGAGGAAGTTTGACCCTGTGTGGTGGTGTGCTGCCCCCTGCTGGATGATTGTGGTGGTGTTTGTCTGAATTGTTTCCATTAGTGGTCTCTGCTGGGTTCACTGGGATTTACACACTGTCTTTAAGTATCTTAGTGCTGCGTCTCCTCGGCTTAAAGCTGGAAAAATCAGCTGTATAACAGTTTGATAATAATCCTATATTTCTGTTTGTCATTTCTTTATTGTTTGATAAACTTCTACCTGTAATGAGGCCCGTGTGGAAACATGGAGATGTTTTGGTCCAGTTTTTACATGGGAAATGAATCGTTTAATAGGAGGTGAGTTAAATTTGAACAAGATCCTGTTTAGGGTTAAACATGACAGCAAGATCCTTTAAAACCCGACATCCTGCAGACGCCTGCAGGAGGTTTAAACTCTGCCTTTTAAAATGAACATATGTCAAAAACTAAAAAATAAACATAGATCAAATAAGTAAAGAAGTGTAAAGAAATGTTATGTTTATGTCTCTAGATTTGTAAATCTTTTGGATCGACATGTTTTGTGGTTTTATTTTGGGGATATGACACTTTGACAATACTCCAAGAAATGACATCCTAATGAGCAAAAATACAAATGTAATGCAGGCCTTTTCCAGGCCTGGAAAAGTCATGGAATTAGTAAAAGTTGTGAAAAGTTTTGGAAAAGTCCTGGAATTTTGTTGTGTAATAAAATTATAACTGTAATTTCCACTGGATAAACGTACAGAATGTAACATAAGGGCAAATAAATTTTCTGTAGCTGTCGATGTAACGCAGCTCTAATATGTGTTGATGTGTGATATCGCTTTGTTTACCGTCACGCGGGGCTGGGCGATGTAACGACTGTGCGATATATCAATGTATTTTCAAGCAAGATATAAATTTAGAAAAAACTTCAATATCGATATAGGGTCAAGTTACGTTACGTGACATATACTCATAATATGAATATTTGTTCATATCTTCCAGCCCTAGGTCACAGTAACCTTTGACCACCAAATCCTATCACTTCACTCGAGTCCATGTGGACGTTTGTGCCAAAGTTAAAGATATTTCCTTTGGGCTTTCTTGAGACACTGCGTTCATGAGAATGGGACAGAGGGACAACATGAAAACATAATGACACCAGTCAGCCTGTAAACACACAGATATGAATATCTGTCCATATCGCCCAGCACTACTGTCACGTATGTTGTGGTGTTTTCTCCCTGGGTTCATATCGCCCTTTCTGTAGCGAGCTGAACTCGTGTTATAGAGTTTGATTCTGACATGTCATCATGGGGCCCTTAAAAGTTGTGGAGAAGTTTGGAAATTTTGTCCATGAAAATGTGAGGGAACCCTGGTTAAAGGCTCGGGTGCTGGTGCTCTCTGTAAGGACGTGTTTCACTCTGTATCTGTTTACTTTAAGTTAAAAAGTCTCATTTAGCAGTTTGGCGACTGATGTGCGAGCAGTTCCAGCTGTCACTGGATTACTGTGACACTGAGGGAAACTTAGAAACATGGTGATTCTCAGGCAGCGTCTGCAGCGTCTTTTATTGGACCTTTATTCTGAAAGGACTACAGACGCAAACAGTTGAAAACACAACAGGATTTTCTGGTGCATCACTCAGCTGACATGTCCAGTGCAGTCCAGCAGGGGGAGCCACCTCTGCAGTGTAAAATAAACAACAATGAACACATGAATTGACTCCAGCAGTTCATACGAGACTTTAATCCAGGACGGTTCCACTGACTAAACTCAGCTTCACCGTCACACAGGAAGAAACCTCAAACCAACACGCACACAGATATAAACACATCTTAAACATATTTTCTGTGTCAGAAAAACAAGACAGTTCTTTACCTGATCCACAGCTGGGGTCATGTCGGGTTCACACAGACGGACAGACAGAAGTCCACAGTGTGAGTCCTGGTTTCGGAGTGTGTGTAGTGAGCGATGTGTAAAAAGCAGCAGGGTAAATTTAGAAGGAGGCCGTCACATCTGAACCTGTCAGCTGCTATCACTGTCACTGCAAACACTCAGTCTGCACTGCTGGACTGCACTCCGCCTCTCTGACTCTGTGTGTGTGTGTGTGTGTGTGTGTGTGTGTGTGTGTTGAATGACGCACGTGTGTGTGTGTGTGTGTGTGTGTGTGTGTGTGTGCAGCCTGACTCAGGCTTTGATAATGAGGCGCTCAAACAGCAGCAAACCCAGACAGAAGCTAATTGGTGCAAACTGTCCAAAATGTAATTCACTTTAATGGGAGCTTCTTCAGAGGTCTGTCGGTCTGTCTGTCGGTCTGTCTGTCAGAAAGTGAATATAATCTGGTCAGTGTGTTTTCTTTAGTGTATAGTCAGCTGAAAATAAGATTCAATATTTGTTCCCTCAGAATGAGACGTTTATATCTACACAGGGAGCAGGTCCTCGTCTATGCAGATTGCTATGTTGCACCACCATGTTTCTACAGTAGCCCAGAATGGACAAACCAAACACTTGCTCTTGATATGGAAATTTGTATTTTCACATCAGCCACTGTAGTTAGAAACCCTGTTGCTTAGTCACAGAAGAAAAAGTGAAGCTCTACTGGGAGCTGCGCCTTGTCAAAACTCATCAAAACCTATATGACTGGGCCGATGGCGCTTGAACCGGCAGCCCTCTGGTTCTCAAGCCAAGTCCCGATGGACTGAACTACTGCCGCCCCCATGATGGCGCTACAGAGACCTTATGAAGTCCCCTCTTTCTGCCGCCTTTCCATTCTTACACAGAACCAAACACAGCAGCGACATCATGTCACTCTAGTGTGTGATTTTTAGACAGCATGCCAGTATCAGGGGAGCAAAAGAGGCGCGACAGCAGGACGTGCAACAGCAGGACATGCAACAGCGGTGGCATCATTTCGCTCTTGTGTGACGTGTAAGGTAGGGCTGCCACTAACGATTATTTTCGTTGTCGACTAATCTGTCGATTATTTCTTCGATTAGTCGACTAATCATTTTATCGAAAAATGTGATAAAATGTTGAAAAATGTTGGTCTGTCTCTCCCAAACCCCAAAATTACGTCATCTAATGTCTTGTTTCGTACTCACTCCAAAGGGTTTTAGTTCACTGTCACGGGAGAGAGTGTGTAAAGCTGCCAATATCTGAACGCAAGAAGCTGCAATAAGAGTATTTTGGGTACTTTTATAGTACTTTTCTATGAAAATGACTCAAACCGATTAGTCGACTACTAAAATAGTCACCCATTATTTTAATAGTCGATTAGTCATCGATTAGTCATCGATTAGTCAACTAATCGTGGCAGCCCTAGTGTAAGGGCTCATTTATTCTCCCTGTACGTACTAAGATAGATGCGTCCGTTTCAAACGTTGTAAACGTCACTGCCCTCATATGTTGTCATAGATACAGCCAGTATTTGCACTAGAGCAAAAGTTTCATACGGCAGATATGGACGGAGACTTTTTTGGACTATATTATTGATTTGTTCTGCTCCGCCATCTTCAAAATATTTTTAAATCTCCTACGGCCGTGGCGATTGAACTACGCTCCTTTATCACCTCCGGTGGTTCTGCTCCAATTCACCTGTACCCGTAAGCTGTCAGAAAACATGCACACGTGGACGCAGAGTAGGAACGGAGGGCTCCGACTGTCTTTGTATCTAACGTTCAGACTAAATGAGCCTTGAGACAAGTGCCACAGCCTCTAGTGTGACATATAACATACGTGTCAGTGGCACTTTATAAACAAAAGCAATCACATCACATGTCAGTAACAACATCATGTAGGGTCCCTGTTATATGGCGGCCGATCTCGTCCTCTGCTGGGAGGGTAAGGAGCTCCTGGACCTCATTGTTTTCACTATTAGCTGCTAACTGCTAACAGTTGCTTTTTAAATCTCCCGCAGTGGGTCGCACACATAACACGTCATCAAAATGTTACACCTGTCCGTCCTGCCGGCTGTCCCTTCCAGACAGAAGTCCATTCGGTGCTGTTACGATCTCCGCCGCTGGCTTAATGGCGAGAAACCGCTGTCCCGCATTCTGTGATCGTACCTTTCATAAAGATCATTCATGTCTGATTAATGTATGTGGTTTGTGTTTTTTCGTCTAAGCTTTGTGTAATTAGATTTGAATCTTTTCTCAGTGTGATTGGTTTGATTTCAACGTGTGGACGTGTCATGTGAGGCTTTAAATGAGCAGCAGCTTGAATCTTTATTATCAGAGTTTCATATTATGAAGAGAACAGCTTCACCATCATGTCACATAACCACACAGAGAGCTTCTCTTTCCTCTTCCTCCTCACTTCTCACATTTTCTCTCATCTCGTCTTCACCCTGAGTGACTAACACACATCGACAGACGGTGGGTGGATGTGTGTGTCTGTGTGTGTGTGTGTGTGTGTGTGTGTGTGTGTGTGAGAGAGAGAGAGAGAGAGAGAGAGAGAAACAGTCCAATTAAAAGCCAGCAGAGAGACCAACAGATAAAAATGATGGCCCAAATTCACTCTGTAGTTTTCTGTCGTCAGTCTCACGAGGACTCTTCTCAGCTTCCTGTCGTCTCCACCCAGGACCAAATCTGTCTCATTATCTCACACACAGAGACACAGTCTGATCAGATAGGCGGTGTTTCCTTTGCTGTCTGTCTCAGAGGGAGGTTGTCCCCCCGTCCACAGTCTGCAGACGGTGTCAGTCCTCTAATGCGGGAGAGGTTCAGACGTAGGGCTGGGGAAATTGATACAGCAAAGTATTGTGATGTTTTGTGTAGCAGTATCTTATCGTTACACACCCGCCAAGTATTGATTTTTTTTATTATGAATTATTATTTTAACAACTACAAATTAAGCTTTAGGTACCCTACCAGAGCAATCAGTTGCCTTTTCGGTTTCTAAGTGAGATGAACAGACTGAATCGTAGGAAAGCTGGTGTCCCTTCAGCTGAACAGTTATTTGAACTCGCATATTTCTGAAAAATTTCAGTCAGGCTTTTGTTCCCAAAACCAGACTGAAACGACACTAGTAAAGGTTGTAAACCATCTTAGAATGAAACTCGCTGAAGGGGAGATCTCAGTTCTTGTCCTTCTTGACTCAAGTGTAGCTTTCAACACCATCAATCACAGCGTCCTTCTAAACCGGCTCCATACCAATCTGAACATTTCAGGCACAGTACTAACCTGGTTCAAGCCTTATCTGACAGGAAGAGACTAAGGCCATGTTTACACGAAAACAGTCTGCTAAAAAGGGAATCGTTTCTCATTTGCATGTTGAAAAAAGTTCAGTGTTCAGATGATATCTTTTTGATATCAATCGCCGTGCACACTGATCCGCAAAAATGACACAAAAACGCTGTAATATACATGCCAGGCCAGTAGGTGGTGGTGTGACTGTAATGAAACAACACAAGCCTGTGCATATGTGCTTCCTTCTACAGAGCAGTGATGTATAAACACACAAAATGGCAGCCGCACAAACGTTTGTCTGGACGGCCATTGTTGTTGTGATGGTCGGTTTCCTCGCACATTCCTAGCGACTGAGTGGTGTTTCCAAAAAATTGCAGTCTGGAACCCGTTTTCAAAACGTTGCGTTTTCAGGCATCCAAAACGCAGCTGTCATGTGAACGATCAGACAAAACGTAACTTAAGTTTACTGTTTTCAGTTGAAATCATTGCCGTATGAACAGGACCTGAGTTGTGTCCCTGGGTGAGTCACTGTCCTCCAAAATTGTGATCAATCGTGGCATCCCCCAGGGGTCCATTCTGGGACCCACTCTTTTTAATCTGTACATGTTGCTGCTGGGAAATATTGTTAGAGAGCATGACATTGATGACATTGATCCAGTCCTATGCTGACGATACTCAGCTGTTTCTCTCATTCTCATCAGATGATAAAAGCCCAACTGAAAAAGTGTCTCGCTGTATCGACTGAATTTATACATAGATGTCCCAAAATTTCCTGCAACTCAACAGAGACAAAACTGAAGTTCTATCATCGGATCAAAAAAAAAGCAATTTCAATTTAACATCATTTACAGAAGCAGGCTGTGAACAGAAATCATGACGTAAAGAACCTTGGTGTTATTTTTGACTGTGACCTGTGTTTTCCCATCTTAGAAGAATTACCCTATTATCTAAAGACGACACGAAAACTTGTTCATGCTTTTATCGCTGCAGACTGGACCACTTTAATGCCTTGTTCTCAGGCCTCACAGAAACCTCCAAAATGCAGCAGCACGTCTGCTCACCAAGACAAAACATGGAGAACACATTACTCTGGTTTTAAAAGCTCGTCATTGCCTCTTGTTCATTTAAAAATTCATTTTAATGTTTTGCTTTTTTTAATCTCTTCATGGTCTGGATCCTGACTATTGATCCGATGTGTTGGTCAAATACATTCCCTCCAGATCCTTAAGATCCTCGACCTCTGGTCTATTGAACGTCGCCCAGAGTAGAACCAAAGGTGCGGTGATGCTGCATTCAGTGTCTCAGGCCCTCGTCTCTGATCAGCCTTCCAAAGGACGGCAGACTCTCTGATTCAGCTTCCAACGAAATCTTAAAACCTCTTTTTAGACCTGCATTTTTGCAGCTTTTATTTAATTAATTGGTATCAAACTAGTTTGTATGTTTGTGTGTGTGTGTGTGTGAGAGAGAGAGAGATCAAATCTTATTTACTCTTTCCTATTCTGTCTTTTATATGTATTTTCTCATTTTATTATGTAAAGCACTTTGAGTTGCACTTGCTGTATGAGCTGTGCAATATGAATTAAGTTATTATTATTATTATTATTAAAACTTGATCTTATTAGATAAAACAGATATAGACAGTTTTTATTTCACAACTCATCCTCACTGTGACCTCATCACATGTCCATGTTTGGTCATGGACTTTCCACGTCCACATACTACGTGCACCCTGGGTGTGTCGGTTGTTGACGTTCTGGGACGCCATGTCAAATTCTCTTTTTTCAAAATACACTTGTGTTTTCACAGGAAATGTACAGTGTCTTTCAAAATAAAAGCATTACATTGATACAACACTGCAGATCAACCTTTTTTTTCAACAACAAAAACATGTGGTTGGCTTTAGAATCTTACAGGACGTCAACACTGCTCTCTAGGGTTAAAGTTGGTGTTTGTTGGACCCATCTACCACGCCTCCTGCTCGCCCCAGTCGGACTTTAGCCGCCTTAACTTTCGCCCTTGTCCTGCCATGTTTCCCCCGACGCTGCAGGGCACTGTTAAACTGTAACGGCAACCGGCCATGTATCATGCCGACATTGAAGGACACCTTTTGCCGTTGGTTTCTGACGTCATAGATTTCAACGACTTCGGAAAGAGACCGGGATGTTTTTTTACCTTGACATTTAACTGACTGAACAAATTTCACGTGTCGCTGTTTTAACGTCGACAGAAAAGGTTTTGTTGTGAAGCTCTTGTAGTGACGTAGTTCAGGGTTCCTCTGATCCTTCTGAAGTCTTAATAAAATCTGAATTCATTCATCTTCTCAGGCTTTCAAACCGAGATTTTACGGCACAGCTGAGACTGGTACGAGACGGTTCGTACAAACTGCTGTGTAACTTAAACAGGAAGTTTTTCCAAACTCAGCATGACGGGAATGACATAGGTGGAATCTCACACATCAAGTGAGAAACACAGATTTATTGAGGAAAGTCCCGCCCACAAAGGTCACCTGAGGCCGAGGACACACAGGAAACACCTGGACTGAAACCTGAGGCCGAGGACGCACGGCAAACACCTGGACTAAAACTTGAGGCCGAGGACGCACGGGAAACCCCTGGACTGATACCTGAGGCCGAGGATGGACGGCAAACACCTGGACTGATACCTGAGGCCAAGGACGCACGGCAAACACCTGGACTGATACCTGAGGCCGAGGACGCACGGCAAACACCTGATACCTGAGGCCGAGGACGCACGGCAAACACCTGATACGTGAGGCCGAGGATGCACGGGAAACACCTGGACTAAAACCTGAGGCCGAGGACGCATGGGAAACACCTGGACTAAAACTTGAGGCCGAGGATGCACGGCAAACACCTGGACTGATACCTGAGGCCGAGGACGCACGGGAAACACCTGGACTAAAACTTGAGGCCGAGGACGCACGGCAAACACCTGGACTGAAACCTGAGGCCGAGGACGCACGGCAAACACCTGATACGTGAGGCCGAGGACGCACGGGAAACACCTGATACGTGAGGCCGAGGATGCACGGGAAACACCTGATACCTGAGGCCGAGGACGCACGGGAAACACCTGGACTAAAACCTGAGGCTGAGGACGCAGAGGCAACACTGACCCTCCATTTTAATTCATCATCCCTCCTTCTCCTCTTCCTCTTTCTTGTTCTGTGTTTCTCTTCTCTTTCTGTCTTTGATCCTCCCATTCCTCTCATCTTCTACGTCTCCTTTTCCTCTTCCCCCACTGCTTCCTCTTCTTTTTCCTCCTCTTCCTCTTTTTGCTCCTCCTCATCTCTTACTGTCTCCTCCTCTTCCTCATTTTGCTCCTCCTCCTTCTCTGTCCTCTGTTGCCTCCTATTTCTATTCCTGTCTCCTTTTCATCTTCTAATGTCCTCCTTTTCCTCCCGTTTTCTCTACTCTTTCCTCCTCCCCTTCCTCTGCTCCTCAACTTCTCATTTTCTCCCTCTTCTTCCTCAACTTTTTCTTTCTCTTCCTCTTCCTGTCTCCTCCTCCTCTTTCTCCTCCTCTCCCTCTGTTCCTCCTCTTCCTCTCCTCCACATCACTGACTCTGTCCTACATCACTCTACCTTCCCTGAGGATACACCCCCACTTGCTCTCTCTCTCTCTCTCTATCCGATGAGTCATGTGACCAACCCCCCCCCTCTCCCTGGAGACCAATCACACCCCCACAGAGGAGAGCTTAACACACACACACACACACACACAAACAGAGACACACACACAGTAAACACACAGTGACACTCGTGCGCCCGGCTCTCATCATCATCATCATCATCATCCTCACTCTGTCAGCGGAGAGAGAGAGGCAGCAGGGAGCGAGGAGGAAAGCCAGAGAACGAGCGAGAGAGGAGTCGCCGCAAACGCCTGAGAGGAGGTCAAGAGGGAGAGGAATATTTTCTACCAGCAGAGGAAGAAGAAGGAGGAGGAGGAAGAGGAGGAGGAGGAGGAGGAGGAGGGGTCAGTGGAGAGGAGGAGGGGGGAGGTTCTCCCTGAATGAAGGAAGAGCTCTGGGAGTCGTTTCCTCCCCGCCGCGATGGAGCGACACGAGGAATGAGGGCGGATGGTGAGAGCAGGGAGCAGCAGCAGCAGTGGAGGAGGAGGTGGAGAGGCTGGAGGTGGAAGCGGAGGAGGAGGTGCGGGGGGAGCCGCGGCTGGAGCTGGGCGGCGCGGGAGGAGCCGGCAACGCTCCCGGAGGAGGCGGCTGTCGGCCAACTGCCCCGGCGCCGACAAGATGTCCCCCAGCTCCAAGAAGGTGGAGTGTTTCTCGCCCATGCTGTGCCACTGCAAGGTGGCCTGCACCAACAGCACCATCTCCCTCATGTTCGGCTGCAAGGTGGGTGGAAACATCAGGCAGGGGGCAGCCGGAGGGAGATCCCCGGCAGAGTTTGGTGTTTCACGTGGGTGGGCGTGTGTGAGGTCACGGCGTCAGGCTTGGTTTGTTTACACAGCTGTAATTAACAGAAAGTGGAGATCCAGAGTGAGGCTGAAGGCAGAGTTCATCCCAACACCTAAAAACATTTCACTGGAGCTAAATTGTGTCGTTAAATCACCAAACCTGACGTGGTCGTCAGAAATCTGAATTGTGGCTGCAGCTAATAATCAATCTGCCAAAAACTACTGAAAAATACTCGTCAATAAATCCAAACTCTGATAAAGTGTGTTTACGGTCAGATCAACGAAAAGCAGCAAATCATTTTCAAGTTTTTGCTTAAAAATGGACTTTACAAATGAATCAGTTACAATTATCAGATACTTTTTCTGTGCATCGACTTGTTAATTAATCAGTGGATTGTTTCAGCTCTAATTAGCATATGTTGAGCCTTAAAACACGACAAACGATCGCTGACTCTTCAGATTTCTTCGCTGGCAGTTTTTAGTGTTTGAGTTCAGCGACAGTTCCTTTGGTTGTTTGTCTTATTTTGGTAGTTTTATCTGTCTTTTCTTTTCGGAATAAAGAAAGTTAATACATGAAACCTGTCAACATAAACATCTGAGTAAATTTGGAAAATTTTTAAAGAATAATTTGAACTTTAAAGCTGACCTTTAGTCCTAAGTGCTCGATGGGTCAAGCTCCATAAATGCAGAACCTTTGACTTCCCATAATTCATTTGAATTGCTGAGTTTGTTTTGTTAAATGCAACGTTGTTATTTAACTTAAATCATAATTCTGCTTTTTTACAACTTGGATTTTATTTTGCTAGTATCAAGTACTAACCATGCTAACTTGGTCCAAGTCTGGCAACATGAACGTTTGAGTGAATTTGGCAATTTGGGCAATTTTTAAATAATTTCAGATTAAAAGCTGCAGGCTTTTAGTCCCCAGAGTTCTTGTCTCCCATGATGCATCTTAACGGCTGTGTTAGTTTACTTAAAACCTCTAAAATCTCATCATTTCAGTTTCTTAAATTATTCTGCTTTTTTACAACCTGGGTCTTATTTTGGTAGTTTTATCCATGTTTTCTATCAGTGATAATAATCAGTCGATTTGATGGCGTGACTTTTGTAGATATTTGTCCTTCTTTGGTCAAAACTGAAGCAGCGGAGGCGGAGACGCGCTGATTTTTAGTCCAGAGCAAAATCCCATAACATCACAAACACTGACTAATTTAAAGCCTGTTTGTTTGTGAGTTTACACGCAGCAACACAACCTTAAAACCCTGAACAGTGAGGCTCCATCACTGCTGCAGCAGGACAGCGTTCGCTCCTGCAACAGAAACAGGTTCATTCCTGCTGCTTCCATCAGATATTTTCTTAAGTGAAACATCAGAAATGAAACTGTTGCCAGCGCAGAGATGGAGCGACACTGAATGTGAAGCAAAGCAGAAATGCGACCTGTGTGGGTGAGACAGAGAAACACTGCAGGACAGTGAACGCATCAGAGAGAGGAGAAGCACAGAGGAGCTGGAACCAGAAAACATTTGATTCAAACCCTTAAAATTCTGCTGCAGCTCTGCGCCTGTCAGACAACAGCTGAGGGGGGAAAAGCCCCGTTAGCTTGTTGTCACTGAGCGCCTGTGTTTACTGTTTGACCTGACGCGACACCATAGGCCGCCCGCACCGCTTGTCATCTCCGCTTCACTGAACAGGCCAATGGGAGGCTGTGGTTGCAGCAGCGCTGGGGCGTGATTGGCTGGCGGGGGAGCGTCGGTGGCAGGCTGGCAGGCACGTGCATGTGTGGTCAACATGTGCTCTGCAGGGAAACACCGACGAACCGAAAGCACATTCACACACGAGACCTGCTGACGGAGAGACGTCCAGAAACTGAATCTGAATCTTTGTCTGAAATATAAATATGACAGTAAACACACATCGTGTCTTAAATATGAGCCAGGATGGAGCGCACATGGTGCACATTTCGATTAAACAACAACTCCTCCACACTCCAACAGTCCTCCTCTTCTTCTGATGGGTCAGGTGTTTCAAACAGCCAAACAGAGTAACGTGATCTTTGACAAACAGACAGAAATATTATTATTATTTAATATTATTTCAACCTTAAATGTTAAATGTCTGAAAGGTTTATTTCTTAATATCTGCAGCCTTTGTCTAACTCCTTGTCAGTATTTTGGGGTGGGATGTCTCCCGCTGATCTGGAGAACAGGAGTCTGCCTATTTTATCAGCTTGACGCCCAGTTTTCAGCAAAGATAAACTATTAAAGTGGTCTTTTGATGATCGTACTGACATTACACCACCTTTCAGTACAGATTCAACGCCTGCATCCGTCACAGACATTAACATATACAGGCATTTCTTTTAACTCAACACTTTCTGTCTCTGTTTCAAATAAAAGCCCCCTGACAGCTCGCTTCATTTGTTGACACGAGGCTTTTTTATTGTGAAATATTTGCAGGACCGTGTCGTGGTCAATCTTGTGACTTGCGTGGCTTTATAACTGAGTTGAGTATCGACTTGTAATTGTGGAAATACAGTAGTTACAGCAGCAGCCAGTGCAGCAGCAGCAACGCTGGCTGTGTGAACACTGCAGGCAGGAGGAGTTGAGCGAGGTTGCCATCATGCACTGCTCACGTAGGCAGTGTGTTCCAGGTGATAGTACCACCCATGGTGCTGACTGGCTAATCAAGTCATGGGAAAACCGTTGTTTCGTGTCATGACGTCAGAGGAATCACTCAACTATAGTTTGGTGGAAGGTCTGGACTCAGGCGAGCATCATGCTGCCAAAGGGGCGAAAATGATTGTGTCCACCAGGGTGTCATGTCTCCATCGCTGGGGATAAGTTTATACTGGTGACGACTGCAGTGTCATTTGTCCGGGGATGAGTGCAGACTGTAACGTTTCCCATTAAAGACAAAAGCCAGATGTTAGCAGGTGTTAGTTGAGGTCATGATCTCCTCTCAGGTGAGGTCACAGGAAGCCAGATTAGTTTCATGGCTCATTTATACTCAGTTTGCATACAAAAATAGACAGATGGTGGTGGTCATGTGGACGGAGAATTCTTTGCACCATATTAAAAATTTGCTCCTTTGTGTCATTATTTAAATGTCTTCGTCGTATCTCGCTTGAACTACACTACACCATCTCCGGTGGTTCCGCTCCGTTTCGTCCGTATCCGCAAGCTTTCACAAAACGTGCACTAATACGGACAAAATGAGCGCAGAGTCCAAACAGAAGGCTGCGTCCGTGTCTAAGTGTGAGAGGAAACGGCAGAGGAATTCCCTCTTTAATGTTTATGAACTCTGCTGTAGAAAACCCTCTGCTGGACTCCAGCTGACCTTTGCCCTCTGGCTGTGATTGGATGGTGGAGGAAGGGGCATTGGACGCTTTGCTGACCTCTGAACTGTCAGGCACAGGAGTCGCTCAGATTACTACTGCGTGCATCAGGATGTGATTGGTGTCTATTGTTAATCTGAAGGGATTGGGAAGCCGACGCTCTGTGAGGATCTCAGGCTGGAAGTTAGATGGTCAGATGCAAACGCTCCCACAGCGTCTGTGATGAGCCGCTCTGCTCTACCTCCTGCTCTGTGACAGCTTGATCGCAGCTAGTCTTAATTAAGTCCCATTGATCAGCTGCCATCGACCACTTTCCCCACCACACACCCGATAGATTGTGCCGGAAGTTATCAATCGTGGAGCCGTGAAGTGTTTAGTGAGCTGCTGTTTCAAACGATCAGCTTCAAACAAATTCACCACAGAATCAGGTGATGTTTTCATTTAAAAACACCCGCTCGTCGGGACCGATCCAGGTTCTGTTCAGGGCCTGATGACACTCATCTGAAACCTCTGTTCACCTCCCCAACAACTGTATCCTGTCAGTGGTGGAAGAAGAACTCAGATCTTTATCACAAGTTAAAGTAGTAACACTACACTACAAGTGAAAGTCCTGCATTCAAAATCTTAAGTAAAAGTACAAACGTATGAGCCTTAAAAATATACTTAAAGTACCAAAAGTAAAAGTTCTTATCATGCAGAATTTCAGAATAATACCCATGATATGATTGGATGATAATTATTGATGCGTTAATGTTGCAGCTGGTAAAGGTGGAGCTCATTTTAATGACTTCATACACTGCTGGGTGGATTCACCGTGAATTATACATCATAATTTATTAGACTGTTTTTGTTTTGTATCAGTAATCTGTAAAGTAACTAATGTGGATAGATGTAGTGCAGTAAAAAGTATGAAGTAGCGTTAAATGGAAATCCCGCGAAATTGTACTTCAGTCCAGCACTTGAGTGAATGTGGTCACGTCTGTAGTGTCAGGTGAGATCACAGGTCAGCATAACTCGAGCCTGACGGGTCCTGAAAACCACAAGGGTCGCACTGGGTTGGGCTCTAAATTGTGCGCTGATTGTTCGGGTCGGGCCAGAGGCATAAACGTAGACAGTGCAGGTGGTGCAGTTACACTGGGGCCCGTGGGGTGGAGGGCCCTGTTACCACCTTTTTATGAATTCCCTCAGAAAGGCAAACCCATCTCCATCATGGTTTTCTGTTTTTGTAAAATGGTGTAAATCTATAACAATGTTATGTCCTTTTTGTTCAACCAGAAACAGTCCTGAAATCACCGTCACCAAACCCACCAGACTCCATTTAATTAGACAGTCATGTTAGTGTGTATAGAGGCAGCATGTTGTCACCTCTAACTGAGTGAATTAAGAGTTAATTTCAACCAAACCAGAGCTGGTGCTTGTTGAAACAGTGGAAAGATGAACCAAGATGGTTTCTGTGAGTTTGAGTATCTCAGGGTTTTGCTCACGAGATGGATCAGCAGTTTGGGGTGATGTCTGCAGTGATGCCGGCGCTATGTCCGACTGTCGCGGTGAAGAACGAGCTGAGCTGGAAGGCAAAGCTTTTGATTCACTGGTCCATCTCCGTCCCAACCCTCACCTATGGTCATGAGCTCTGGGTAGTGACTGAAATGAGTTCCCTCTGTAGGTTGTCTGGGCTCAGCCTTTGAGATAGGGGGAGGAGCTCGGACATCTGGAGGGAGCTCGGAGTAGAGCCGCTGCTCCTTCACCTCAAAAGGGGTCAGTTTAGGTGGTTCAGGCATCTGATCAGGATCCTCCTGGGCGCCTCCTGTTAGAGGTGTTCTCGGCACGTCCCACTGGTAGGAGGCCCCGGGGCAGCCCCATAACACACTGGAGGGATTATATATCTCATCTGGCCTGGGAACACCTCGGGGTCCTCCAGGAGGAGCTGGAAAGTGTTGCTGAGGAGAGGGACGTCTGGGGTGCTTTGCTCAGCCTGCTGCCCCTGCGACCCGGCCTCAACAGATGAAAATGGATGGGTAGACTTTGGTGATGGTGATTTTGGGGCTGTTTCTGGTTGAACAAAAAGACTCTGACTCTCTAACACAAAGCTCTATCTCTGTGGGGATCCTTTCCATCATGTTGTCAGACACTTAGAATAACAGTCTGATCCTGTCAGTGACAAAAACAAACACAGTCAGTGGACGGACACTGACGGTGTGAAGAGAGTGGTTACTCTACTCTTCACTGCCAGCACTCGGTACGTTGTGGCTAACGAATGCCGGCTGGCAGGAGAGGGACTTTCTAAATGATGTTGCTCTCGCTCAATACTGGACCAATTATAAAAAATATCATTCCCAATAGTCACTCAGACAAAATAACATGGGACAGTAGGTTGAAAAATAGCCTTTAAGTCCGTATTTTTAAGTGTATTTGGTGTCCAGTAAGCCACACAGCAACTCGCTAATGGGCTGTGAATGCTTTGGTTTCCACCTCGGCGTAAAACGACGTGACGTTTTGTGGGCATTTCCATAAATATCGACTGTATCTAAGCCTGTATATGATTTATATGTTTATATAAAGCTTTAATATATAATACAGGTGGTGTCAGTTAGAGGATAAAATCGGACAGTATGAGATTTTCGTTGGATTTTATTTTGGGCCACTTGTGGGCACCTGTATTTAAATCATCACCTATTCAGAGTTGACTTTATTTGTCATTATGACCAACAGTTTGCACAGAGAGCCGTGTTAGCTTTAAGGAGTATAAGAATATTGATTGTTGCAGCTTTAAAGATCCATATTCTTTGTCTTCTGATCATTCTTAACATCATTTTAAACATGTTTGTCCACTGGACTCAGGACTACAGATAAACGATGGTACAGTTTGAGGTCAGAGGTCACAGATCGTAGAGTCTTTGTCTCTCCGTCTAGAGCGACACAAACATTTCGATGGAAGGAGGTGGTGGTGGTTCTGTGGTGGAACATGAACGGGTGAGAGGAGGCAGTGAATCCTCATCATACTCTCTGTACTTGCTGAGTTGTTCAGCGTGTTCCCGTCAGACCGGCAGGACTAAAATAATGTGAGCGAGCGTTGGTGGAAATAGTCGCCGTGTGTGGGCGGTCTGGTCTCCTCTACAGGTTTCTATAATCAGACGGTCTGTTCACAGCCTCGACTCAAGTTTACACTACAGCTGTCACTTATTTAGTTTGATGTCCGTCTGTCGGTGGTCGAAGACAGAGTCAGTCTCACCCTTCAGTCTTTAGTCTTTTTGTTTTCCTGTGTGACATCATACAGCTGTTCGATATGTCGTGAAATCTGCAGGCGGCTTTTAGTTCACATCCGATCGTAGGTCTGAGCACACGTGTCGTCTTACGTTAAGCATGTGAAGTAAAATAGATCGTTAGGCTGAAGGCTTACTGCTGGTTCCAAAGGTGCTGGACTGAAAGGGTTTGGTGGAGACGGGGCTTTTGTGGTGTTTGTCCTTCCTCCACTGTGACTGAGCAGCTGAAGCGACGATGACGAACGAGGCCTTGTTACCCAAAGTTGCGGTAATACCGGTTTCTAGGTGCACCGTGATATAAAAGTTGAGGGTTATCATTCTGTGTACATTTAATTATCTACAATACCGAAAAAACAAACCAGACGAACCTCATCTTCATATTAGTTATTTTAAGGGGGCGACTTTTTACACAAACTGAAGTGTTGGAAATTAACTTTCAGCCGAATCGGCCGTTGGATTTTAAATTCTACCAGATGCTATTCTGTTATCACACTTATGTGTGTATTTGACTTCAGTGTTAATTTTGTCTGTACAAAGAAAAGAAACCAACTAATACACACTGCTCTCATAAAAACTATCAGTTTCACATTTCATTTAAGGCTCTCCCTCACACACACACTTCAAATGTACAAAAGTAAAATGCAAACGTTATTTATGATTATTGTTTATTACAAAAAACCTCGTGTAGACTCTGTGACGTCTGACGCTCTCTTTACACCAGTAACATGTTGCCACACTGTCAAATTAGACCAACATACACACCTTGCTAATGTTCCCTGCTAACGCTTCTTAACTTTGTGAATCCTCTTCATCTTCTTTTACGGCAGTGTGTTAGTTGTTTGTGGTCCGCCAGTAAACACAAAGAAGAAGATGAAGAAGAAAAACCTCACTGGGATTGGTCGAGAAGATGCAGTGAAGACGCACTACCCTACTTAGGCAGAGCGCCCTGTGATTGAGTCGACTTTTTTCGTGGAATAATTCAGTAATTTGTGAAACTTTTTACCCGACAGCGTGGCGAGTAAGTTCATAACATACACCCGCATGTGGCAGATGGCGGGTCCTTATTTCCAACCTTGATATACTTCCATTTAAAATGGTTTCACGTCTCAGTTAAAGTTATAAAACATTTGTTAACCACAAAAAACTCCTCCTTTTCCCTCTTTTAAGAACCCGAACAATATCGTGAAGCCACAGTATTTTTTGAGGCGGTTGTCGTACCGTGAAAATCTCAACCCAACTTGGCACTAAGAAAAAAAACATCCAGCAGCGCTGAGTGCAGAATCTACGCCCAGCACCTCGTCACGCTGCCTTCGTTTGTAGTGCAGCGTAAATCTGCGGCTCTTACAAAGCATTACAAAAAACACCCCGGCCTCAGATAGTCAAAAAAAAGTGCTTTGGTGGTCATGACCCCTGAAGATATGGGCTCAGCAGCCAGGACATACAGAGCATAGAACATGTAAGATGTGGCATAATAAGGGAAACAAGAGGGCGTGTCCTCTGGTGACGTGTCTGTCGTGAGTTTACTGCGTCTCGACGGCATCCACGGGAAAATCTCTGCTCATCCCAAACACGTTTTCTCTTGACGATGGGACGCCGTTAGTCTGGAGCTTTGCTTTTAGAAAACATCGGTGATGTCGTCCTATTAGCTGATAGGCTGACGCTGCATGGCTGTGGTAGAGTTCATTGGATATGTTTAGTTTTTATTCCTAAATATTTAGTTTTGATATGAACAAACACCATTTTCTTTATTATTTAAAAACAAAATCCACTCCCCCATCTGCGTCTAACAGCTGCCTGACGATATTATATCAGTGATGATAGACTGAATATTTTCAACACCTCATTATGAAATGAATGAGTGAAGGATTCATGTCAGGGCTGATGGAGTAGAGCCATCAGTTTTAGTGAAGTGGACCTTATTAACCGGCTATCGAACACGAGATGTTTTTATGACATGGTTACATGAGCCGCAGGGACACAGGGCGGCCTGACGTTTGAGGGGAAATAATAAACTGATTTACATAAACATCACGTTACCCTGAGACAGCAGAACGTTTGACTGGCAAACAGAAAAGATAATAATAGAGAGCACATCAAGTATTTTCTCCTCCAGTTAGATTCTAGAGGGAAATTCCTCCTCGCCTCCTTGTGTTGCTCTTCATCACATCCCTGAATCATCCAGAAACCCTCCTCCTCCTCCTCCTCAACATCCTGCTACATCCGCTCCGTGCTGATGCTCCTATTTATAGCAGCTTTTGGCAGGCAGGAGTCGGCGCTGTGCCTCCACCTCCTCCTCCTCGACAGCGCTCAGAGAGACACGGAGGAGGAGGAGGAGTAGGAGGCTCTCTCTTCAGGCAGACAGTGTCATCACTGGAAACCTCCCCGCTGCCTCCTACATCCACATTTCCATTTGTGCTGCCCTGGTCCACAGTGAGTGGGCTCAGTGTCTGGCTGAAGGAAGCTCTGACATGACGCTGAACCTGTGATGTGTTTACAGCTGTAGTTCACTCCAGCACCTTCCTCTCTCCGTGCTCCCAGATCTGGTTTAAATTTTAATAACAGGTGCTGGAAATGTCAACAGTTAAAAAATAGTGTGCAGGAGCCAGAGTGCAGGGTTGATCAGACGGAGCGCGGCCCGTGTGGGCTCAGATGCCGCAGCGCCGTGTTAAACCTGTAACTGGACTGTTTTCACTCACTTCCTGCGCCCAGTCACTCGTCCCGGGCGTCTCTGTTGTTTTTCCTCGGAGTGTCGTGACAGCTCAGTCGGCCTGCAGCCTCCTGATGCTTCTCCATCTGCTGCTGCTCTGTGGTCATGCAACATTCAGACGGAGCTGTTTGTGTTTGTGTCGATGGAACAACAGTTTCCTAAAAGTCACCTGAAGGTTTGAGGAAGCAGCTGCAGGGACGGGACGCTGTTTGTCCGAGAAGCTTATTGAACATGTGGTCGGCAGGTATGCTTCCATTACAGTGACAACAGTTAACGTTCCCAAACCAGCATGGCCGCCCTCTTTAACAGTCGACCAAACGTTAGTCGACCAGAAAGGTCATCAGTCGACCCAAACAACAAATGCAAAACTCTATCAGGAGCTGCACCTTGTCAGAATAAATCCAAACCTATACGACTGGACCATGTGGGACTTTAATTTGAAAGGACAGACACAGGAAGTGTCCACACTCAGCAGTCAGACAGGAGTCAGGTATCCCTTCTTCTGTAAATATTCAGTCTGATAAATACGTTGATCATGTTAGTGCAGAGCTACGCAGAGCTTCACATCTGTCCCACAGACGACAGGCCTGCACACTTAAAAACAGCTCCTGTCATTGACTCAGTCGGCCATCTTGTGTGTCGTTAGGGTCAGGTGGAACCAGGTGAGAGTGGGTGTGAAGTCGTCTGAGGACGGATCCCAAGACTGCATTGTAGGTGGGTGATACGTGGTGTTGTACGCCGCCTCCTCTGTTTAATGACGGTCGTCCCAGTTTGACGTAGATGGCTTCTTTCACGCCTCTTTCAAACCATCTGTCTTCTCTGGCTGAGACATGGACATTTCTGTATCCCTTCTCTTGGGCCGCTGAGCGTTGACCTGATGAGTTGCCTCTCCTGTGCTGTGCCGTGAGTTTGTGGAGTGGTTGTTTAGTTACTCAACAGAATCTGCACAAATGTGCAGCTAGCAAATATTGATGTTACCTTGTTGTGTTGGGTCCGTTCGGCGAACTCGATCACACTGGATGTTTTCTACTTAGATGTTTCTACTGAGGACGTGCTGTTGTGACATGCAACTGTTTTGGCTTTGACTCGTCATGATCCCACACTCTGCACTTTAAGTCCTTTTCTTTGGCGTGTCTCCTCTTTTTGTCTCTCGCTCTTTTCTTGTCCCTCTTCCGCCATCATTTTTGCAAACGGCGCTACATCAGTGTTACAGCTGAGCAGGCTATCAACAGGCAAAGTAACATAAGCGCGTTGTGCAACAGAAACAAACATCCATGCGAAACACAGCAACTGGATTTAACAAAGCCTCGAGGCTTTTTAGTAATCAAATTTTTCGAGTAACTCGAGGAATCGCTGCACCAGTCCGTTAGAACCGAAGAAGCCTATTGGGTGAGAGGTGAAACATCTTCAAAAAACTCAAGCACACCGAGCTGCCTACGATAAAGCACTTCAGATAGTCGTGTGTTGTATTCAGTTTGCATTAATCTCAATGTTTGTGGTGTAGTGAGAAGAAATGTCAGAAATAAGATTTACTGTTAACAGATTTTTAGTGTTTGTTCTCTCTGCTCCAGCCTCCATTTTCCTTTCTAGTGTTTTATTCAATCAGATTTCTGATTCAAAGTTTCTACTAAAATCTACTGAGTAGTTCTGTTAGCCTGCATGAGGTCATTGTATGTTTTAATGTGTTGTGTGTGTGAGGTTATTTTTGTTCAAAAACATTCGCTATCATAAATTAATATTGTCTATTAAATTATAAACAAACAAAAAAAACATCACAGATCATTTCAGAATCAGCAGATTCAGTTTATCTCACTTTAATTAAGAACCTGATCTTGGTGAGAATTCTTGGGAAATAACAGGATCATGATACCAAACAACGTGATGCCTGAAACTCTGGACATTCTCTCCGACACTGGTCTGAGGTCAGTTTAACTCCGTCAGTATAATCTGCTCTCCTGTTTTAATCTGTGGCTTCTGCTTGTCACACGAATGTAATCCTACAGTCATTAAATCAGTAACTAAAGCTGCAGCCGCGTCGAGGATAATCACTGCAGACGCAGGTTTAAAGCTATCGTATGAAAAAACTTAACATTTAGGAACTGCTGCTAGAAAACAAGGTGGTGCCGGTGCTGCCTGAACACACTGTAAACAATTTGAAATTAATTTAACAAAGGAGCGTGTGAAACTTCACATGGAAAGTGTCGGCGTTGAAGATGGAAGTAAATGAATTAAAAGAAGGCATTGAAGAACTGAAAATAAGAAACGATGCAGCACAGTTAAGAGAAGCTGAAAATGAGGACTGTGAAATCGCAGTGAGCCAGCTGCTTATCCACAGTCTGCGCCTGCAGCAACAACTGGAGGCAAAATGTGGGGATTCGGAGTAGGCACACTCACGAAGAAAGAAACTAAGGATTTATTCAGTGCGTGAGGAAAGTGAGGCACATAACATAGTTGAGTTTGTGAAAAAAACGAATACTGGATGTTAAACTTTTCCATCTGTAAACTTTCACCGACGTGACGATGAACAATCTCAAACTTCTGCTTCACCTTAGAACAAAACTGAGGAATCTTAGAATCAGTTCATCTGGAGACAGAAACACTTCCTGTAGGACGTTGACAAAACCAGTGCATCTCATGGTCCACTTAGTAGCTGCAGCTGAGCTTTCAGTTGCATCACATGGTCTTCATCAGCACGCTGTGTCGGCCCGTTCCTTCACTAAACTGCAGACGTTCACGTTCCATATTTTGGAAGCTCTTCAAAGTCTTGTTGTGTCAGAGTTTCAGAGTTCAGTCTCCACTTTGAGAAATGAAGATCAATAACATGAGGTGCATTTTAAGAAAATTTCCAAAGAAAGTTAAGCTTTGGGATTCGGGGGATTTTGCATAATTTCAATATGAAAATCATAACTTTAATAGCGAACTTATGTGGGAGGAAAATACACATAAAAAAGCATAATTTCACTGCAGCTGAACTCGTCTGAGGTTTATGTCTGTCGAATCAGATTTGGCTGTTCAGTACGAATATTCAACAATGCTTTTTTCTTTCAGCGAGGCTCAGTGTGATGGTGGCATTCGTCTAATATAGTAAACAAGCTAACGGCGCTAACAGTGGATCGGTAACATGTGACTTGGCGACTCTGGATATCAAACAGAAGCCAGAGACTGTGTCATATTAAGTATCAGTGAGCTGTAAATCCTCTCAGCTGAAGACGGATGATGACGTTATCTCGGAGTCTTACGGTGGAGAGTTTCTCCCCCTCTGTGCCGCTGCATCACATCGGCAGCTGTCTGTACCAAAGAGTAGCGTGAAAGTCAAGAGTGTTCACTCTGCAGCAAAATCTGGGGACCAAAACGTCTCATGAAGGATACTGCACAGCACACTGACGAGCAAAAACTAAAATAAAATAGCTGCTCAACTTGAAGCGACCTCAGTCGTCTGATGGTTCTCCGACTGATGATTTGAATCTTCAACTTTCAAGGGGCAGCTGTAGTTTTGAATTAAACTGTGACACCTGCCGCTGGGGCGGGGTTGCATGGCCAAATCTGAGCTTCTACAGCCGCCGACTGAAGGTCTGTTTCCTGAGCTGCTGCCCGCTGTCCTCGCAGGGAAGCGGTCCACAGCAGCGGGGAGCGAGGCGGAGGGAGCGTGGGGCGGCTAGCAGCTAATTGTTGTCTCATTTGTGGTTTGATAAACAGAGCGTGGCAAGGAGGGGCTGAGAGAGTGAAGTAAGATGAAATAAATCAGTGTATGGGAAACACTGCGTTACTGTATGAAGCACGTGCACACGTCCGTGGTCGTCTGGTGGGAGGGGCTTGGGACAGAGAGCGTAGAGCTGCAGGAGGAGGGTGTCGTTTCAGATTCTGCTGTTTTTCACGGCTCAAGTGTCGAGCGTAAATAATAAATAAAAGCACATTTGAATAATTCATAGTGGTGACGTGCAGACTAGAGCAGCAGCGAGTGATTATTGTCAGCATTGATTTGCCCTTTAAAGTTTCCCAGGGTCTGAGCCCTGACATATTCCACTGTAAGGTTTTTAGAGTTTTTACTGGAAGTCCTGGTTGAATCATTTCAGCTCTGGTTCAGATCTCAGCCAACCGTTCCTCCTGTGGATTTCACTGGATGTTTCCAGACAAGCGTGTGAATCTGAGTCCTCTCTGCTGCAGATTATGGAGCATGTTTTACCCTCGCTGTGTTCTGATCACCTCCCGAGCCGCGCTGGCTTCTCGACTTTAATTCTTCAGAAGGAGCTTCTGGAGCTGGTCGAAAGGTGTTGATAGGAAAATGTGTGATTTCTCTTCTCACACTCAGCCGCTGCTGCTTTTAACTGCTGAACGGTGAGACGCACATCGCGCTGATCAGCTGTTAACAATCACACACACTCAGAGGATTATTCAGGCTTTCTGATGCATGTTTGAGTGCTGAGAGGTCACATCAGGAAGCATGAATGACGCTCGCTCGCTCTCTCGCTCTGCAGCTTCTTACAGCTCTTATGTGGAGCTTATTGTGTGGGAATGAATCTGTGGGATTGACTTGTCACATTTACTCAGTAGATTTACCTGAATGTCACCGGCAGCGTCCTACAGGAACCAAAAAACAGCATTTTACACTGTTAAAGGGTAACTTCTGTATTTTCCAACCTGGACCTTATTTTCTCATGTTTTTGGGTCTGAGTGAGGAATGGGAACAATTTCAGAAATCGCTTAGGTGCAGCTGATGGCATGTTCACACCGTCAGTGTCCGTCCACTAACAGTGTTTGTGTTTGTCACTGACAGGCTCAGATTGTTATTCTAAGTGTCTGACAGCATTATGAAAGGATCCCTACAGAGGGGGTTTGGTGACGGTGATTTCAGGACTGTTTCTGGATCTGACTCTTTAACACAAAGCTCTATCTCTGTAGGGATCCTTTCATAATGCTGTCAGACACTTAGAGTAACAGTCTGAGCCTGTCAGTGACAAACACAAACACTGTTAGTGGACGGACACTGACACAGAGTGGAAACATTACAGCCTGGTTCACTGCTGCAGCCTCTCGATCAACACTGGACTCATTTAAAAATCTTTGTCTCTATTTAGACCCAACAATGTGGGAAAAATACTGAAGTTATTCCTTAATAACTGGTGGATCACCATGTTCAGGTGTGAAATATTCACATGTAGGTCCGTGTGTTTTGCAGACCGTGTAACATACAACATGAAATGATTGTTCCTGGAGTTCTCTACCAGTGGGCGTTAATATCCCTCTCCAGTGTTTCCAGAAATATCTCCTGTAGTTTGAGCTGTGAGCTGCTGCAGGAGGAACATTTAGACAGACTGTGGGCTGAAGTGTTGAGCTTCTTTATGCAACAGTGCAGAGGGAAGGAAGAGAAGTAAAAGACGGGAGTAACGGCTGCTGTTTATGGCAACACAAGAAAGAGAATTGATTTATTAACATGAAAAAGTAAAAGTGGACATCCTGAGCACGGCCGCGGGAGATCGTTGTTTGCATGATCCTGTTTGAAACAATAAGAAAGAAAACACATAATAGCGAGAACATTTATTCTCTTTGCAGCAGAACGCCAAGGCTTCTGACTTCACAGGCGTCGTGTTCACTCTGATGATGTCACTGTGCTGCGTTACATGTGTAAATTGGAAATAATCACGCTGTACGTTAAAGACTGTAATTATAACTGTTACCAAAAGACTTTTATGCCTCTGCGCGGTGGCGTTATGTTTCCAGGTTGTTCGTCCGTCTGTCTGTCCCACGATAAATACAGCAATGAAGTTTCATATCCAAAAGGTCAAAGGTCAGCTTGACTGTGACATCATCATGTTTTAACGTCATATCTCAGGAACAGAAGGGGAGACATTTGGTCAGATACTGAATTGGTGACTCTAATCTTGAAACTGTGCTGATTGTATAGATCTTCTGTGTGTGAAGCATCCATGTTTTCACTGACATGGATGGAGACTGTCAGAGACACTGGACTGGTGGGCGGAGTCATACAACCACAGGGTGGACTGGTGGGCGGAGTCATACAACCACAGGGTGGACTGGTGGGCGGAGTCATACAACCACAGGGTGGACTGGTGGGCGGAGTCATACAACGGGTGTTTCTAGCACCTCGGCTGAATCACTTCTCTTTTTATCTTTAGGAATCTACAGATGTTTGGTTGATGCGCCGCACTGTTTCGTGTCTGGTCTCAGGATGGCTGAAGGAACATGGCGCCGACTGCGTATCATCACAGTGGTCGTTGTCGATCTTGATCATGGCTGCATGTAGAAAGGAAAAGTTGTTTGATGGGAGCAGAATATGAAACTCTTCCTTGTCCTCAGACTTCGATAGTTTATTTCTGCGCTGCAGTTGGTGGGAGCCTCTGTGGACCACCAACCTGCCAGCTGATCCGGCCCACAGCCAATCAGACGCAGGATAATCCTGTTCAGACGCAGATTAACGTCCCTTTGAAGTCGCTGCTCAGAGTTTCCTCAGAGGTTCTTACAGCAGCGTTTCAGGGTTTCACTAATCCGTCCGCAGGTCTGGCTGTGGTGAAACCTCCGACTGAAGCAAAGCAGGATAAATGTTTGTCAAACCCAACACAGGTTTCCAGATGACTGAAATCAGGCTGAAATGTTGTCGTGTTTTTAATCACTGTGTGTACGGAAGATATGAGCGACACACAGACGGAGGTTTACTCTGGTTACTCAACACCAGATTTAAATCACAGCATCGCTCCTTAACTTCCACCTCACACACCTGACACTGGTTTATCTCTGGTGTTTATTTGGGAGAAATGTTTGTCAGCTGTTGTCATTTTGTTTTTCTTAGTTAGTTTTGTTCCTTTTTTAATATAAATGAAAATATTTCTTTGTTTTTAAATTTTAGTCACATTTCAGTCATTTGATTTTTGTGACTTTAAAGACATTTTAGTTTCATTTAAATTTTTTATGTCTTGTAGTGTTTCTGAGGCTGTCGATATCTTTGTTGTGTACGTGTATCCTCCGGTATGTTGTGTATTTTTTAATGTATGAAGACTCACATTATTTGGGCCAAATGACGCACAGTCAGTTTGTGTGGTGGCGTGTTCGTTACGTCCCACGAGCTCTCTGAGCTCTTTCAGTCTGATAAACACGTGAATAATCATCTCTGTTTAATGTCACAGTCAGATGAACACAAGCTAATAAGCCGTAACTAACAAACTCTTCAGTCCTTGTGGCTGAATCTGCGACCCTGCTCACTGCTGTGTGTGCTTTGTGCTAACATTAGCTGCTAACGAGAGTCTGTAGCTGTGCGGCGGCTCGTTCTTTGGCTCGGTGTTTTTATCCACCGTCCTGTCTCGTCATCATCCTCATGATTCACAGCAAAACCCACGTGGCTTCAATCACCAGACCTGTAGTTTATCAGAGGATCTTTTATCTCTGGTCTGGTGATGGTGTCACTAACTGTCTTGTAACGAGCTAGCTTAGCATAGCTGCCTCCCAGTGTGTCTGGTTAGGAGGTGGGAGGGGCAGACGGCGTGTTTCCTGTCCCGCCCTGTTGGCTGTCTTGTTGACAACATTAAATCAAACACTGTTTAAGCTGTGGATGTTATTTTCCAGATGTAACAGGATAGTTTAAAGAATCATTCACTTCATAATGTGTATCGAACTGAACGCCTCGTATCAAACGGTTCAATATGAATACGTGTGCTGTTACGCCACTCGTGGTCACTGCTGACGCCATCTTTGTTTGTAGTTAACATGTTGGTTAAGTGTCGATCTTGTAGTTTTGTTTTCTTGATGACAAATTTAATACATTTCTTCATAGTTCTTGTTTTTAAATGTCGTCTATGAATGTTTTTCATTGTAGGTCGTCGTGGAAATCTTTGAAAAGAGTTTAATAATCATTTTCAAATTGTCTGGTGAATATTTGGAACTTTAACTTTACAAATAACCAAACCTTATTCATACAGAACTTTAGACGCAGCAGAGTTGATCCAAAAATAAATCAAAGGAGACGGCACCAGAGAGCAGCTGATCAGTGATCAAACATTTTAATGATTCACTCCCTGCAGTGGACTCAAATGTCCTTTCAGTCAGTGGACGGCGTCCTTCCTTCTGTCCGGTGGAGGAGAGCTCAGGAGGGGACGTGGAAGGTGTCCATCGCTCAGTCTGAGTCTGGTGATGTAACAGTTTGAGGACAGCCGAGTCACTCACCTGTCAACGTGAACCTCTCTGCTTTTAAAGCCAGAAAACAGATGAGTAAGACTCGGAGCTCTGACTCATCGAGATGTGAAGGCTGTGGAGACGTGAAGCCTCACAGGAAAATGTTTTCAGTCCCTTTAAAGTGTACAGTTTATTACAGCCTGCCTCTTATTTTGAAGTGAGAACAGAGCTGCAGCAGGACGAGTTGCTGCGTCCTGAAATGTTCTTTTCACATTTCGGATTCTGATTTCGAATCTGTCTTTATTAGAGTTTAGTGATGGGTCCTCTGGACCACCAGAGAAACACCGAGCAGTTAGAGGAAACGCTGAATACCCATGAGCCTCAGCTGGCCGGTCCCTGGAGCCGGAGCCAGTCGGAGGTGTGAATCAGAGCAGAAGAGAATTTAAACAGAGAACAAAGCACGTCGCAGATTTCCTCCACACTTGACCCAGAATCCAAAGTAAATTAATTTAACTTATGCAGCTGAATTTAAAGCTTCTTGATTGGATGATTCTCTCTGAAATGCACCATGGGAGTCGTAGTTGACGTGTCTCCTTCAGTTTTATGTCCACGGGCTTCTTGTACCTTTTTGACTTTAATCAAAGACGCAGATATTTCCTGACACAGCTTTTGTTCTGATGATTCAACCAGCAGAGTTTCATGAAGTGCTCCAACTCATGTTCACGTTTAGAGAAACAAGCTGTCACACGATGAAGGATTTTAAACTCAAGTTAAAATTATACATTTGGGACTTTAGACTTCTTTAAGTCAGCAGGTTGTTCCTCCTTCCAGGTGATCGAGTTTCTGACCTGAGAGTGTTTGACTTACACAGCCTTTGTTTTTGTCTCTCCACGATGAACAATTAGTGAACTGAAGTCTGTATTATAAATCTGCTAAATGTTAAATAATAATTAAAACACAGAAGCACTGAATTCTCAGGCCAGAAAAAAAATCGGTATCGGATAATACCATGACAAGTTTCTTATTATAAGAAGATGTTTTTCACGTTGTAACAAGAAACTTTTCTTGTTATGACAAAAAATACTTCATGTTATAAGAACATAAATAAATACATCGTTATACCTGAAAAGTTTCTTTTTATTTTTACAAGGAAAGTTTCTTGTTATATCATGAAAATATCTCAAAAAACATGAAATATCTTCTGATAAAAAGATAATATGTAGCTGCAAGCAGCGACTCCGCTGTTCAAGCCAGCACAGACCTTTGAAAGCTGGGTGAGATCGAGACCTTTGATGTTTCACAACGCCTGCATTAAAGATTACCAACAGGTTTTATGACATTCAGTTGCTCATTCATTGACGTCCAAATGTCAACCAGGCCATGCTCTTCTTTGGAAACTTTGTTGCTTCTTGTTGGTCAACTGCAGAAACATGTTGGGGACATGCTTTAATGGCTCAGTTAAAAAAGTTCACTGAGTTTGTTGATGTTTCAAAAAACCATCATTTATTTATGGCCACGTTTTGCAAAAGGCCGTTGCACTTGTTTTGAACTTGTGGCGCCACGTATTGACTGATTTCAGAATAACACACATAATTCATTCTTATTATTTAACATAACCTGCAAGTTTTGGAATAATTGGACAATCAGTTTCTGATTTATAGCCTGATTTGTGTTACCCACACACATTTTGTATATGTGTGGTGCCCCCTAGTGGTCCATTCAAATGAAACTTTCAGGATATGTTCCTGGTACCTCTTACGACATTCCCTGTAAGTTTTGTGATGATTGTTTAAACATTGAAGGAGCAAGGTCCATTTATGTGCTGAGCCCCGCCCCCTCTAAAGTTCATTGGTCAGTATCATCAAAACACAACGAGACATCAACAAGCTTTGATCAGCTTCGTCCAAAAATGATCTGCAGATGATTGCATACAGATTGGACCTTTTTTTCCAGGCGGACCTTCATGGCTCTTGAGTATTTTTGTAGAGCGCATTGAGCTGGACGTGTGTGTCCAGTTTTAACTTGATCCGACTTTAAGGGCGTGGCCTATTCAAAACTGAAATTTTGAGCCTAAACATCGAAACATCTGGCTGATTGGCATTTTATTTCTTTAGGAACGTCCAACCACTGGTGAAAATTTCATGTGTCTATGATGGACCATCTCATGGGAATTTGTGAAAACATTTCTAAAGAAAAGAAAGAGAAAGAATAAAGTCAGCGCAAAACCTTTAGTGTCTCAGCCCCTCTTGAACCCTATTAAGTATCGTGTTATACAAGAAAAGCTTTTTTAATTTTTACAAGAAGTTTTTCATGTCATCACCATCATCCACCCGAAAACGAAGCTGGAAACCTGAAACCAGCTCCACTGTGTGACCGTCTCTTTGTGTTGTTGTTTCAGAAGTACAGGCACCACGATGAGGACTCGTCCCCCCAGGACCAGAGCTCCCCCCAGCTGACGGAGGAGGCGGGGGGGCCAGAGCTGGTCCAGGTAGCAGAGAAGAACCTTTCCCAGATCGAGAATGTGCACGGATACGTCACCCACGCTCACATCTCACCTATGAAGGTAGGAGACGGACTCATTTTCTGTCTTTACTGCTCTCTGCTGTCTGCTTGTCTCTTTATCTGTTCATTCACAACTTTACTGGCATGACGGTGAACCGGAGACTCTATTGTGAAGCATAAGCGCAGGATCGTCTCATTTTAACACTAGAAACACCAAGTTTCCAGCGAGTTCTTCTTATACGGCCTCACAGACCACCGCCGTGCTCCTTTAAACACTGCCTCCATTGAAAGGTTCAATATTACGACCTCCTTCACTGTCGCCTCGTTTGTTGTTGTGTGAGACTTTTGGCTCTGCCCTCTAGTGCCATCTATTGGTTGTGTCTATGCCGAAATAAAGGACAGG
This sequence comes from Epinephelus fuscoguttatus, assembly GCF_011397635.1. NCBI lineage: Eukaryota > Metazoa > Chordata > Actinopteri > Perciformes > Serranidae > Epinephelus > Epinephelus fuscoguttatus. The sequence continues at coordinate 41,399,898 of NC_064766.1, forward strand.
TGGACGTATGAGGGCAGTTCACAACGACTGATGCAGACGTACTCTGTGATTGTACATAAAGGGAGAATGAATTAGCCTTAAAGGGCAACTTCGGTATTTTTCAACCTGGGCTCTATTTCCCCATGTGTATGTGTGCGTATGATTCATAGGTACCACTCGTTCTAAAATTGGTTCAGTATTGAGCCGCGAAACGAGCTAAAACGGTAACGGGGGCAAATGCGTCCCGTATAAGTTTGTGCATTAAAAGTGCTTTTTTCACCACTGACCGGTTCAGATTGCCAGTGCTATCTCTGTAAATAGCATACTAAACCTTTCCCTTACCTCTGGGCTGTGACGTCATCTCGCGAGAGCTTTGCTCCACTGTGTCTGTAGCTCTCTCTACTCGTGGGACAGCCGTCTTCTTGAGGAAGAGGTGTTTCGGGATTGGATGTCTTCTCTTCTTCGGCTGGCAGTAGTCATCTTGGGAGAAGTGAGCACTGCAGACCCGATGGTCTGCAAGGCGCAGTGTCTGGACAGGAGTGTTAGCATCCATTTGTAGCACAGCTAGCCACAACTTCAGCATCTCGCCGTGCGACAAAGGCAGCCTATGAAAGCTGTACAGGGTGTTGCACGACATCCTGTTCTTGCGTTCGGGAAAAAGGCCTGTTTATTTTTTAGCACTCCAAAAACTCCCTTAACACTCCAGGGGGTAGCACGTAAAAGACTCCGTCACAAACTCTGACTCTTCTAGCGTAACACACACTTCACACATACATACTCATTTACATTACCGAGCGGGGACAACTTCCGCCTTTCTGTTTTAGCTCGTTTCGTGGCTCAATACTGAACCAATTTTAAAACGAGTTGTACCCATGAATCATACGCACACATACACATGGGGAAATAGAGCCCAGGTTGAAAAATACCAAAGTTATCCTTTAAGTTGAACCGCAGTCACCATGTTTGCCAGAAAAATCACAATTAGCTATTTTATCTTAACAAAAGAGACGCACCAGCTTCTGAACTTTTGTCCTAATCCAGACAGCAGCATTTATGTAACCATCCATGACATCATAAATTCATTCTGCTGTGAGGTGAATAACTTTATTTACAACAAAATAATGACAAAACTGTACGTTCCCAAACTCCACTGGCAAACTGATGAGTTTTAGTGTTCAGTGCCTGATGGGTGGAAATGAACTTTACTCTGTCCAAAATTCAACAAAACAGCACCTGTATGTTTGTACCTGATCACCTGTACCTGTAAAATATTATATATCATATCGTGGTGTCGACAGTCGTGAACCCCACGAGTCCTCCAGAAGCCAGTAAAGTTTTTCTGCATGTTTCTCTTTATTCTGCTCTATTCTCTCTCACGCTATCTGTTCATATGTATTTATATTTACCTGTGAATGTGTTTCTGTCCATCTCCATCTGTCCACACACACACACACGCACGCGCGCACACACACACTCACAGATGGAGGATGAGGGTTGCTGCTTGTCTGTGTTGCCTACATGTGTCTCATTAAACCATTGAAGCTGCTCTGAAGCTTGTACCTGTTCCTCTTCATCATACCTGTCCCCTGTCATGATCCATCACACACACACACACACACACACACACACACACACACACACACACACACACCACCAGCCACAGTCCACCTGTCAGGTGTGTGTTGGACCTCCCTGACGTTACGGTCTCTGCAGATTAACGCCAGTTCACTTCCTGTCAGTGAGTCTCAGGTGAGCTCAGGGGAGCAAACCTGCACATCACAGAATGAGGAAGTGAACGTTGAAGTTAGTGGAAGTGGAAATGTTCGCGAGTCGTCATTTCACACAGCTGAAGCTGAGTTTTAAAGTCGTGGCTCTCCTCCCATCAGTTTCAGTATGTCATGTGACAAAGAAGAAAGAAAATCACCTGAGCAGCTAAACACTTTATAAAGTGAATCTTGTTTTTGTGGCTCAGGACAAACTTTACATTCAAACAAATAGATCATCAGTTTCTTTTTCCTTCTGTCTGAGACTTTTAGGTGTTTGCTGTGATGTGTAGTGCAGCCTCTAGGGGACGCTGTCATGACTTTAGACTGACTTTAGACTTGAGTCAAATCAAAGAATGCAGACCTGAACTGTGCTGCACCTTTTAAGACCTGAACCCAACCACAGAGCCAAGGGGACATTTCTGTCTGTATCGCTGAACTTTTTAAATGTGGAGCCATATTTGGCATTAGAGGGCCTCTCACACAGACCTGGTCCGGACTTTACAAACCAACCAAATGTCAAGTACAGAGAGACGCAGCTCAAGTAGCTGATGACAACGGTATGTAGGCGATCGTGACAGGTTGTACGTGATCAGAACAAGATGTAGGCCACGTAGACGGCGCATGGATGACAACCCAGGAGACAGGAGGTAGGCGTAGCCAATAGGATGTAGGCTATTACGACATGATGTAGGCAACGATGGAATGTAGGGGATTGCACAAAAGTAGGCAACGACGGCGGGATGTAGGACATCATGACAAGATAAAGGCAATAGCAACGGGATGTAGGCAGCAAGGACGATGTGATGTAAGTGATCACAACAAGATGTAGCCAGCGATGATGGGACAAAGACGTTGGTAGTCATGAAGGGATGTAGAAGATCATGAGGGATGTAGGCTTCAATGATGGGATGTAGATGATTATGACAGGATACAGGCAACAGTGATGGGACGCAGGCAGTGACGACAACATAATCACAACAGGATGCAGGCGTGATGACGGGGCATGGGCGACAAAAGCCGGACCAAGTTGATGACAGGATGTAGAGATGGGACATAGGTGACGGGACGTAGGTTTGTTGTGTAGAGTTCTTAAGTGCGCTCGAATCATTATCGGTGTGAAACCAAAACTAACCGGATCAAAAGGAACAAAAATCTGAACGATGTTTCAGACTTTGAGGAAATCGTCTTGACAGACTGACCTGTTCAACACTTTTCTGATCCACTCTGTGACTGAGCTGTCGGGTCAGACTCAGACTGTTGCTGCTCTCGTGACCTCAGGACAGTTGTGGTGCAGTTACTCCAAACACAGCCTGTAAAATATTCTACTGCTTCATTTTTAACTGCTCCTTCCTGTAACGGCCGCTGTGAGCGTATTCCTCTCAGCTTGTTAACTGGTCTCAGACGCCGCGAGCATCCCGGTGTCCTCATGTCCGCATGTTTATTAAAACCAGAGCAGTACCAGATTTTCCTGGAAGCTCAACCTGGAGAATTTGGCGTCGTCCCACCGTCACATGACTTCCCGTTCATGCCGTCCTCCATGCTGTCACCGTCAGCTGCTGCTGTGTTTGTGTCTGTCGCTGCTCTGACCACGCTGTCATGTTCAGCCGTGTCTCATGTCAGTGTGAACTGGATCCATGTGAGGTTTAACCCAGTTGTACCAGTTCAGTGGTGATGGTTCGTCCTCCTTGGCCTGCAGGAAAACACTTCTGTGTCTAAACCACAGTCTGTGTTACAAACTGGAGGTGTGGATTTTCAAAGACGAGGCTGTTTACCGGGCAGGGAGGCTCTCATTGCATTATGGGAAATGTTGGATTCAGTGTTTTGGGAGTTTGACCCAGAGACTAAAAGCCAGGATGATTCTTCCTCTGCTGCTCGGCTCTAAATCATCCTTAAAAAAAGAAATAATCTAAATTTAAAAAAGTCCTAAAACTTTGCTGACAGAATTCTGAATTACCTTTAAATAAATAAAATAAAATAAAAATATTTCAGGACTTCAGTTCATAATTTGGGACCTGTGATGGACATATGACATCATCATCATTATTATTATTATTATTTATTTTTTTTTTTTTTACATTTAACCAACTAGGCATTTGTTAATGGGGGGAAAAACTAGTAATACTAATAATAAGCATAATTTGCAACCTTGCTCTTGGCAAGGTAATGATGTTAAAATAATAATAACTTTATTTATGGAGCACAAAAACAAATTTACAAAAATAAAATAAAACAAAGAACTTGTCCTTCGCACAAAGATGTAAATCCAAGAAAATGTAAAAATATAAATTAAAATAAAGCACGAATTAAAAACAGAGTGTAGATGATAAAGATTCACTGTGGAGTTTCAGGCCTCTTAGATCCCTCTGTTTATGTATTTTGTTTGTATAGTATTTTTATATAACTCCATTTAATGCAGTTCTATTAAAAATGTTTTATGAGAGATTTAAGTAAAAAATAAAGTGTTTTTTGTGATCTTCTCAAAAGTAAAGGAAAACAAAAGAGGTTGAAAAATATAAAAAGGTGAACATGAATGTATTAAAAAAAAAAAGGTTTATTGAACCTTTTAATGTAGTGGCTGACAGACTTATTATTTTTAAGCCGGTGATTTCCATCAGTATATGATCATATTAATACCAAAGTAAAGACATAATTAATCTGTGGTGACTTTAGTCTCAGTTGGTCTGTGAGGTCGTCTGTGTCCCTGCAGCAAAACAAACATCCCAAAACCCCCAGACTCTCGGTCTGTATCTGTGGTTTGTGTTTGGAGTTGATTAATCCAATCTGCAGACGAGCTGAGATCTGATATTTCACAGCGGTTTAAACATTTTCACGCTGCTGTGGTCATGGTAACAGAGTAGATGAGATCAGATTAACGGTGGATAAACAGGACTGCACGGTGGAGCTCTTCTGCCACCGTGTGGTGTTCGGACGGACTGACGTCTGAGGGAGGATTCACAGCTTCTGGATTTACTGTTCAGTTCATATTAAAATAATCTACAATCTATTCATTGCTATTTATGTTTTACGGCTGAATTCAGACCTGATGACTATATATATTATATTTCTGTAAGACTAAAGAACAAATATTAAAGTGCTTCAGCAGTGAAAAGATCAGAATCAGCTTTATTGCAAAGTAGGTTTTCACATTCAGGGAATTTTCCGTTGTGTTTAAGTGCAAAAAAACTATAAACATAGTAAGATAAAATAAAAATGAATTCAACTAGAAGACAAACATGAATATAGAGTAGAAAAATGTCAAATAGAAATATGAACAAAATATAAAAAGTACATTATATCTGTTTTAAAATGAACAGTTTGTGCAGGAATGAGCAAAACATACAGAAATATTCTGTGAAGTCATACAATTTATTATTAATATTTGCCTGATCGGTTTTAGTGAAGACACAATCGTAAAGTAACTAACTAAATGTTCAAGGAGGAAAAGAAAACAAAGAGGAAACATCATCATACGACAACAGTTTCGAACATGTTGCTCAGCTGACAAGGTCACAAGGTCAGTTTCATGTGACGAGCAGACGAGCGTGTCTGATTCTTAATCAGCCTGACAACGGCATAAATTCACTTTTAAAAATAAATATCAAGTATAAAAGTCATTAAATGGTCTTAAATTTGAATCTGTGAGGTCATAATTCCCCAAAACATTTTCATCATATTTTATTTATCATTATTTTTTACTGAAGAAAGATATTTGCAGATGCACCTCAGTCTTTGAACAGAATTTATTAATTTCTCCATTTCCAAGGTGTGAAGCTGAACGAGAGCAGTGTGCGAGATTTTCAGTTTAAAGACTCAATTTGTTTTTGTCAGAGTGAGTTGAAATCTTTAAACCTTCCACCAAACTTCATACTGTTGTTTCGCTTTATATTTCCACTGACCTGTGGACGAAATGTAGATGAATCTAACTCACATATAAAACCTTCCACTGCAAAGGACCAAATATAAACTACTCACTTTTACACCTGCGATGCTTGAACGTAAGACAATCAGATCTTGAAAAGGACTTAAAAAAGATTAAATTTAAATGTGTGATTTCCTGTAGACAAACTAGGATGGGCGAGTTTAGTGAGTCATTTCGACTCATATTTAACAGGATAAAGTCGATCGTAATCTTAATTAGGGATACAAGATATTGGATTTTTTTGTCAATATCTGACATGCCGATGTAAAACAACAACAACAAAATCTGTGGAGTAATTAACATCATATTATACATGCATGCTCTTAGTGTGACGGCCCTCCAGCAGATGGAGACATGAAATATAATGTTTTTCAACGTATGTAATATTCATACATTGTACAAAAAAAGAAAAAGCATGTTGGTCGATTCTGGTCGATATTATTGTGCATCCCTAACCCTAACAGAACCTTCTGTCACAGAGACAGGAGTAGAACTTATTTTTTGTGTCACTGTGTCTTAAAAATCTTTAGGCAATCAAAAACGTAACTATAAAATGCATTTCCTGTGGAAAATACGTGTCAGTGCCGAATGCTGAAATGAAAGGAAATGCAGAAAGTTTTGACATTTAAATGGTTTCTGTGCTGAAAGTTTTAAAGCTCATTTAACACTAATTAAAACCCAAATTTAACCTCTACACCTCTCTCAAAAATATACTCAGCTATAGATAAACGTTGCTGTGACAGCTCGACCTTCTTATGTCATGTGTGACGTCTCACATTTCTTTATATCTAAAAATCAAAAGAACTAAAACATTGGTAGTCAGCTGACTCCTTGAGGTTGGATCTGGTTCAACACACTACCACCTGTCAGCAGCAGCCAGTTTGTCGAACTGGTTTCCAGTCTGCTCCCCGGTTCCTCCACTCCACCTGTCCAAGTGTCAATCAGTGGGAGGGGTCAGAGGGACCAGCCGTCCAATAGCAGGCTCAGTAGCTCCTCAGGACTCTGATAGCGCCATTAGCTATCAGCTAGTCTGTCTGTGTTACATCCCATCAAGGTCCAACTCCGTCACGTCCTCTCCGTCCTCTCCGTCCTCTGACTCTTCTTCTCTTTCTCTTTCTTCGACACTCTGCCACTGTGTTGCTGACTTTTTCCTCTCAATTTCTGTCCCTTCATTAATTAGGTAATTAATTAGTTTCACCTTCTTGTTAATACTGGCTTGGCTGATTGTCATGATAACAGGAGAAGGTAAACATGGCCGACACAACTTTGGTCGTCGAACACTCTGTTAGACTCCTTTTATGGGTCCAGGCAGCTCCGCTTGTCGTCCTTCTTGTTTTTGCCAGTCGTCTTCATCTTTTTCTCCTTTGTCTTTGTCTTCACCATCCTCGTCTTTGTCTTCTTCTTCTTCTTCGTCTGTCTTCTTCTTCTTCATTATCCTTGTCTTTGTCTTCTGTCTTGATCTTCATTTTTGTTTTTTGTCTTCTTTGTCTTCCTCTGCTTCTCCTTCTTAATCATCTTTGTCTTTTATAATGTCTTTCTCTTCTTTCTTCTTCTTTGTCTCATTGTCTTCTGTTTTCGTCCTCTCCTGTGTTGTCTTCTTAATCATCTTCATCTTTGTCTTCTTATCCCTTGTGTTTGTCTCTTAATCATCTTTGTCTTTTTCTTCTTCTTAATCATCTGTCTTCATCCTTTCCCTTGTCTTTGTCTTCTGTCTTCTTAATCATCTTTGCCTTTTTCGTATGTCTTTGTCTTCTGTCTTTTTTTTTTAAATCATTTTGGTTCTTGTTTTCTGTCTCCTTCGTCTTTGGCTTCTTTTCTTAGTTGTCTTCTTGTTCTTTGTCTTCTTCTCTTTGTCTTTGTTGTCTACTTGTACTTTGTCTTTTTCTGTCTTCCTTTTCTTCACCTTCTTCTTAATCGTCTCTGTCATTTTCTTTTGACATTTGACATTGTCTTTTTGTCTCATCGTCTTCTTCATCCTCTCCTATGTTGTCTTCTTCATCATCCTCATCTTTGTCTCCTTCTTGTCGCCTTCTCCTTCTCCTTCCTCCTCTTCTTCCTGTCATATAATCTTTCTACCAATTAATTAAATTAAAATAGGGAAGAAAGAAAGTTGTTTAGTTAATGATCATGTGTGACACAAAAACTCACCAGACTCTCAGACTAAAGACGCAGGAAACCAGCAAATGTTTGGATTTCTTTTTTATTAAAAAATACTTTCAGGATTATTCTATGATCAGAATAATTACCAGTGAATTTTGTGTGGATCAATTAGTCGATCAATGGTTGCAGCTCGTGTTACTTTGCTCTTCAGTGTAAACGCAGAACCTGTTTCTGGACGTCTGTGTAAAACATTTCTGTCCGTCCTCTCGCTCATCCTCACTCTGTCTCCTCTCTGTCTGACCTCTGTAAGGATGAACTGTCTCTCTCCTGCTTTGCCTTTTCTGTATTTTGACCTTCGCGAGACTCCGTCTTTCCTCCTCCTCCTCCTTGTATTCTTGTAGGTAGCATCTCTGGAGTGCATCTTTGACGGCTCCTCAGCGTTAGGACAGCAGCACCTCCCGGAGCTCCCCTCCCCTTCGTCCTCCACCCTCTATACCCACGGCGAGGACAGCCCCCTCCCCTCCTGCTCCTCCAACCCCTACCCCCCAATCCAGGTAAAACCCCCCTCCCCACCCACGCTGGGATGTTGTCATGGTACCACAAATTTAAGTGTCATTGTAGTACTGTTGGGAAAAAAAAAAAATCATATTGGTATCTGTCCGTCTGTCCCATTCTCATAAACACCACATATGTCTTGAAGGAATTCCTTCAAATTTGGACAAACGTCCACTTGGATTCAACAATGACTTGATTAGATTTTGCGGGTCAAAGGTCAAGGTCACTGTAACATGGTCTGTCTCATTCTCTTGAATATGATATCTCAAGAACACCTTGAGGGACTAGGTTTGTCTCATTCTGGTAAATGCAATATCTCAAAAAGGCCTTAAAGGACTTTTCTCAAATTTGGCACAAACGTCAGGTTTTGACAATCAACTCAACAATGTACTGATCTCAATCCCTAAAATTTGGCACAAACGTCCACTTGGACTCAACAATGAAGTGACTAGATTAAGGTGGTCAAAGGTCACGGTCACTGTCTTGTTTTGCCTCTTTCTTGTAAACACGATATTTCACCCTGAGGGAATTCCTTCAAAATTTGGCATCAACGTCCATTTGGATTTATGAGTAATCGAATAGAATTTGGTGGTCAAAGGTCAATGTCACTATGGCCTTGCGTCTGTCTCATTCTTTTGAATGCAGTATTTGAGGCATTGTCAATTGTCATGGCTCCATATGGACAGACAGGGATGGAAACTAGAAGAGAAACCTGACTGGTTTGAGGAGGCTCACAACGTCGAGGCGGTGATTCTAGTTTGTTGTAGTGAATGTGTGGATCCTAGACATTTAGCTGGTGTTGAAGTGGCAGACAATGTAGTGTCGTGACACCGACACCAGGCTGGGGTGGCGCTGAAAGCCACCACAGGGGGCTCAACTCTCAGAGTGGCAGAGCGCACTCTGGACACTCTGTCTGTGGAGACGGAGCAGCAGAGCGCCGAGCGGAGTGAATGTGTGATTAACTTAACCGTTGGTTCATTCATGTAGAAATATAACGCTGCGTTTCTTCCACCAACAGGGCTCTCATTTTAGTGTAGAGCGTCAGACTGAATTTACCAACGCACCATGTCAGGTCACTCACTCTCCGGGACCGCCAGTGTTACTTGAATAAGTAAACACTGACCAACGGGACCAGACTGGCCGACCCGTATGCTCTCACTCAGTGGATGGATGATGTCACAGGAAGCCAATCTTACAAAGGAGGACCACACTTGTTTGTTTTGCTATGGAAGCTAACGTTAGCTAATGTGCTAAAAAGTTAGCGTTGCAGAGAAATCCAATCTTCCTCTTAATCCCTCCCCAGTTTCTGATGAGGTGGACATGATAACCCTTAATACACATAACCTTATTCATCCCTACAACAGGAAATACTTTTTCCCTAACCTGATATGAAGTGTGCGCTGCACATGTGAGCATTTTTGATGATGGCCTCCGTCCAGTCCTTTGGTCTTATCACATTTAACCATAGTTGTCTTTGTTTTTGTTGACGGGCAGTGGCGGCTGGTTTTGAGCCATGACTCCTTCTATTCTGGCTCCCAATAACACAACAAGACAAACACATTTTAAGACGTCGGCTCTAAAAGGGTCTGTACATTTCATTGTTATTTCATACTTGTGCCCTTTTGTTATTGGTTGTATTAGGGACAACAGATTGATTTGAATCGAATCAGGAAATCGGTGACGATACGCAGCCTTATTTAGAGGTGAAGATTGCAGGATGCAACCAGCTGAAACTTCAGGTTAGATTTCCTTCAGTGTTCATGACCCAAAAACATGAATGGTCCTATCTAGAGTCAGTGTTTGGTTTGTCCGTTCTGGGCTACTGTAGAAACACGGCTGTGCAACAGTGTAAACTCATAGACGAGGACCTGCTCCGTATGTAGACATAAACATCTCATTCTGAGGTAACAGAAACACAACGATTCTTATTATCAGCTGATTAAACACTAAAGAAAACACACTGATTATATGATGTTCACTTTAATCCGACACACTGGAGTTTTAAAGATATTACTTGAGTAAATGTACTTTTAGTTACATTCCTCCACTGGCTGTCGTTCTTCACATCAGACTAAACAGAGAGCAGCAGGGCAGGACCTCCACCTCCACCTCCACACTGTCACTTGGCTGCAGTCGGTGAGGTTTCTGCTCACAGTGGAGAAATCTCCACATCCTGCTCTTCATTGTTTCCTCCACGTTTGATGTGCGGCGGGCGCCCGTCCCCGGCCTGACGTCAGCAGGCAGCTATCTCCAACACCTCCGCTGCGATAACGCAATGAATGGATCCTCACATCCCACAAAGACACTGAAGGCTGGGAGGACGTACTGTACACTCCTTTTTTTAATTATTATTCCTTTCATTTTTTCATCTCTTTCTCCGCCTCTCGCTCGCTGTCCTCAGCAGCGCCATGGCAACACAGGAGATGAATGCCGACAAAGAAAATCCTGACGGCAGGAAAATGGAGGAGGAGGAGGGGGTTGAACCTGCCGAGAAGGACAAGGGCAGATTTAGTGAGGCTCTATGTAACAGGGTGGGGGGGGGGGCGGCTCCTGTTCGTCCCCAACAAAAAGATTTACAGCAGCTCTGATGTGTGTTTATCACCAAGACAAAGACTCAGAGGCCATGAAATGACTTGTCACTAATGCTTCTTCTCCATCGTCTCATCTCTGCTACGCTTCATTCCCAGCTGCAGCAAAGGATGCTGGGAGGACACACCAGCTCTATTTATAGCCAGCAGGGTTCCAGACAGTCCTGGAATTTCAGGGAAATCATGGGATGTTTTGGGGTGTGTGTTCCAGGCAGGGAAAGTCTGGGAATAGCAGAACGTGTTTTCTTGTTTCATGTGTTTACGTTCAGACGGTTTAAAGGACTCCACAAGATTGTCTCCAAAGAAGAGTCATGCTAATTTTAAGGAAACAGCTCAGGGAATAGAAGCGCTCTGACCCACCTTTCTTCTGCACCAGTTTTTTGTAAAACATGTATTTGAAGAAAAGACACAACCAGTCGTACTGTTGAACTTCTGTTAGCTCAGAGATCGTCTTTGAAGCCTTTTCAGAAAACACAAATCCTACGTTTTCATAGCTTGTTTAAATTTGTTTTTGAAGTGCTCGAACACTCTGCCGTCAGACGTCTGGACATCAGAATGATTTCCTTTGGCTGTCAGTATTTAACAGACTGTCTCTCGTTGAGCTCCTCATCGTGACATTCTGTGACTTTGGCAGTTTTTGGCAGCTTGACAGATGATTCGGTCTCTGGTTTGTTTCGGCAGTAAAAATGTCGGGAGACACCGTAAATTAATTTTCCCTCGTTAGAAATTTATTTCTGCAGCAGAACTCCTGTAGGTTAAAGTTGGCGAATAAAAAAACTTTAAAAAGGACTGACTTAAAAAATATATAAGGAAAATGTTTGTTTGTAAATAGACTTAAAGAAAGTCGTCACAATATTAAATCTACAAACAACCCATAATACAAAACTCAGTTAATGTAAGAGGCTCGAGGACTGGTCCTCGCTCCACTCAAAGAAAATATCTGCCATTGTAAATATAATGTAAATTTTTCTCTTACTTGCCATTCGAGGTGGGAATTCAGCTCACGATTTGATTCAGTTACGATTTGATGAAAAAACAATTATTGGTGTCAAATAATCAAAATGTTTTATTTCTGTACATGATTTATTTTTCTCACTGTGGGACTACTTGCTTCTTTTAAACATAGCTTACAGATTATTGTACCTGCGTGCAGTTTAGCTCATGTCCAGTTCCCTTTAGCCTTCAACCTTACAGCCAAAGTACTTACCTGAGCTTTGAAACCAGTCAGACCAGTCGGATGATTGTATACCGTGATATTTAACTGGAACAACACAGTCTCGCTGCAAAGTCGTCAAATACCGACGCTTGGTCAGTGACGTCCTGAGTTAGACACTGATGAAAAAAGCCGTCCTTTCATGTTGGCATGATACGCAGGCGGTCATGTTATTGTTTAACAGCACCTGTTGGCGTCGGGGGGAAACAACAACGAAAGTTAAGGTGACAAAAGTCCCAACCACGTGTGTGTGGCATTTGTTGATGAAGGAAAAAATCGTAAATTCGCTGTGTAGAACCAACGAAGTGCTTTTATTTTGAAAGAGACTGTATCAAACTGTACATTTCCTGTGAAAACAGAAGTGTATTTTGAAAACAGACAATGCATGTAACAGGCTGAAGTTGACACGGCGTCCCAGAACGTCAACAACCAACACACCCAGGGTACCTTGGACGTCATATGTGGACGTGGAAAGTCCATGACCAAACGTGGACATGTGACGAGGTCACAGTGAGGGTGCGTCGACCAGAATAGGATGATAGTACTACGTTTTATTGAATAGTTCATTTTCTGCAGCCTTTAAAAACTTAATTGCATCAATGAATTGATTTGAAAGCATCTTAAAGTCTCCTGTCTGTATGGGAGGAACAAAATAATGGGGAAGCCTCTGAAGAGAAACAGACTGAGGAGAGTTAATTTGCTGCAGTGTGTGTTGCTCAGTCGGTCTCGTTTGTTAACATTACTGCTTCCTCTCTGGGTGATGGCAGTAGAAAATACAATATACTCCATGTCCGCCTCACAAATGTGATTATTTAGATATTGAATTTAAGGAAACTAGCAGCTGCAAGAAACAGTCTTAATCGACAGTAATCAGAGCCTTCAGTATAAACAGGATGATACTAAAATGATTTTATATTTGATGGACTCCTGACACAAGAAGGAGGGCACCTCGGCAGTACTCAGGAGGTGAACTGGCAGTACCAGGTGGGGACTGGATGAAATGGTTTACCGTCCAGCACTACTTTAGCAGCCAGTTTATACTCTATGAAGCTGGAATTTTGGTATGGAGGTCAAGTGTGTGTTTGTAGTCATGCCAGTTGGCTAAAAGGGGGCGTGGCAGTGGGAGTGGCCAACCACAGACTTGCACAAGATTTTGTTGATTTATTTAGATTTATTTAGTTTTATAAGGACAGCGCACATTAATCAACATTTCTGTAAATGTGCCAGTGATAGTCAGCTGGCACATTTACAACTGCAGTCCTTTGGCGAGATGTTTTGAAACCAACAAAAAAGATTGTCGTTGAGTCAAAGGACAGCTGATGAACTGTTCAGTGCGTGCGGGTACGTGATCGCAGCTGATAGGAATTTGTTCTGGTTCAAGTCTGAAGAGCTGAAAATCTGTTGTTTTCTTCCTTCTTCACGAATGTTTCTGCAAATCCCTGTAAGATGGAACATCATAGACACATGATTTTTTCACCAGTGATCGGATGTTGTCTGCAAATTCTGCTCTAAAATTTGATTCAAATCAGTCAGATGGGGGCGCTATGATCGAGCCCCAAAAAACAATTTTGGGAAGACCACACCTCTCACACTATAGATCTGACTGACTTGAAATTTGACGCACGTGTTCAGCTCAGTGTGCTCTATGAAAAAGTCTCACCTAGATTTTCTACCATTTTGAATTTTTTGAAAAACACATTGTTGACCCCTCCTCCTGAAGCGAAGGTCCGATCTGTCTGTGGATGACTGTAGAGCGCCCCAGAGATGAGTTAGCATGTCACCACTCACAGTTCCCTCTTATCAGAGTCAGTGAGGTTTTGTTTTACATGTCTGAAAGAAGGTCTGAGGTCAACACAAGCTGAAGTCAGTACTCACTCGTGAACTTTGAAGCTTCTACGTGTCTTAAAAAAGACAGTTGCTAACAAGAGGCTAAATGAGACTTCAGAACATCATCACGCCGAACACGAACCTGTTACATCGGCGACATTAAGTCATGTGACCGTAGTGTTTTTCATTTAAATCTCAGTGTTTTAGATCTGATGACATTTAGGCTCCAATAATCATAAAGTGGTGTTCATTAGTGAAGATTATCTTACTGAACAACACCAAGTTTCATAAACGTTTGTTCGTCACAGAGTTTATTTTCTAATAATCCAAAATCCAGTGGAAAAATCCCAAAGTCTTTTAGACGAGGGAACCAGGGCGACGCTAACTTCAGGGTCAGACTACAGGAAAACATCGTCCCTGACAGACTCTGTTGGACGAACCTCGTCAAAGGCTTGTTGATGTCTCGTTGTATTTAGATATCAACCAATGAACTGTAGAGGGGGCGTGGCTCAGCACATAAATAGACCTAACTCCACAACCGTTGAGCCAATCATCACAAAAACTGCAGGAATTTTCAAAAAAGGTACGAGCAACATAACCTGAAAGTTTCATCGGAATCGACCACTAGGAGGCGCCACTAATGCAAAAAAAAAACCCTGACGTGGCTACAAATCAGAATCAATTAGAAATGTTTCGTCCAATGATCACAAAACTTGCAGATATGTTAAATAATAATGTTTGAACCATGTGTGTTAAATAATGTGTAATTAGTCAATAGGGGGCGCCACCAGTTTGGCCTTTCAAAAAATGCGTCCATAAATTAATGACACTTTGTTCAAACGTCACCAAACTTTTCTATAGGATTTGTTTCTATAATTGACCAACTGGAAGTGACGTTGTTTCCAAAGAAGAGTGTGGCCCGGTAGAGATTTGGACGTACATGAATGAGCATCCGTCCGATCATCATAAAACCTGTTGGTTATCTTAAACGCAGGCGTCATACACTCAAAGGTCTTGATCCTTCGCAGCTTTCAAGTTTTAAAGGTCCGTGCTGGCTTGAACCCCAGAGTCGCTGCTTGTGGCTGTATTTTTGATTATACTTTCATTTTTATTTAATTTTTTTAATATATATTTGTGTGATTATCTCCGCCTCCAGAGCTGCGTTCAGACTGTTTTAACTAACTAGTAAAGTCACTAACGTTGAGCTCTCTTAAAGAACTCCTCTGGATTGAATCAGTGGTCGCGACAGTCGCTCCACACATCACAGATCTCCACACTGTCCGTCACTGCCGCGATAACTCAGCATTTTTCGGGCGTGAGTTTTCCCCCAGCTGACTCACATCTGAGAGGGGACTCGAAGTGTGAGGACTGAAGTAGGACAGAGGTCAGCTGGACCAAACCCACAGAGAACCAGGAGGGAGGAGGGAAGAGGAGGAGGAGGAGGAGGAAGGAGCTGCGTGAGGTTTCCAGACTGCAGAGAAAAGAGATCAGAGGACTAACTTCCTCTCTGCCTGCGCTCTCTTTAAACACACACACACACACTCAGACACACACAGCCGTCCTCTCGTCAGCCCTGCAGTCTGTTGTTGCTGTCTGCTTCAGACAGACGGAGGCTGGCCGACCGGCTGCGCTCTCTCCGCCTGCTACGCCATGCTCTCTCACCCCGGCAGGTTAATCCGCCCCCGGAGGCGCCTCTCTCTCTTTTTGCCGTCAAGTCCGAGAGTCTGACGCCTGCCGTCTACTGCCGCCGCTGCCGTTCATAACTGACAGCAGGAGGACGACCTCGGCGTGTCTCCTCTCTACTCCGTCGCTCCCCTCCTGGAAGCAGCATCTGGTCACCTCCACCAGCTCCTCCATCTCTGCAGCCTCCCTGTTTGTGTCTGTGAGGAGGAGAAGCAGGAGAAGGAGGAGGAGGAGGAGGAGGAGGGGGGGACACAAGGTGGAGTGAAGCCCCCCTCCCATCGTCTGCTCTCCAGCCAGCACCACCTCCGCCACCCCGCAGCCTGCAGCAGGAGCGAGACGAGGCGCAGAGGAGGCGACACACCACCTCCACCTCCACCTTCAGCACAGCAGCAGCAGCAGCAACAAGCAGCATGCTCAACTCTGTGTGGTACGCCAAAAAGATGGGTCGCCGCATCATGGGCACCCTGAGGAGAACCAAGCGGCTCCACCGGCGCCTCCTGGTAGGTCACCCCCCTCCCCCTCCTTCCGCCCCCCCCACAAACCCATAAGAAAATAAATCTTGATAAAGGTGAGGAGGGAGGGGGAGGTGCTGCACCGCTGCACCGTGTAGCGTGAGTCATTTTCTACAACGTGTGTGTGCAGCGTGTATACATACCATCATGCACTGGTGTGTGTGTGTGTGTGTTGTAAATGTATTGATCGGTCCGTCTGCTGTGGATGTGACGCTGCTGGATGAGGCAGATGTGGAAAAGTTGCAACAGGAGCTGCTGCTGCTGCTGCGTCATGTGGTGGATCAGGATTCATGCAGAAACCTTCACATCTGGTTCAGTTCCTCGCCGCAGATCCAGAAACGCCCTCATCCACGGTCCCATATCCCAGTCATTTGTTTTTATCACCATC
Organism: Epinephelus fuscoguttatus; assembly: GCF_011397635.1. Classification (NCBI taxonomy): domain Eukaryota; kingdom Metazoa; phylum Chordata; class Actinopteri; order Perciformes; family Serranidae; genus Epinephelus; species Epinephelus fuscoguttatus. Next base: position 41,416,428 of record NC_064766.1, read on the forward strand.
AGGAGATGAATAGAGGCGCAGTGTAAACATGAGGACGCTGTGTGTTTGTGGCGTTGGAGGTGATTTGTTGATAAGGCTGCAGCGGCTGCGAGCAGGTCGTTAGATCTAAACAGGAGATCGCGCTGAGTGTCGCCAAATGTTCAGGAATCAGTGTGAATGTTCCAGAGCTTTCAGCAGCTGTATCGGATCATAACAGCAACGGGCTGGATTCTCCCTCGTCTCAGACGCAGGAAGTGTTTCTGTTGAAGTCAGGTGTTGGTTTTTGTCACACCTGTGCAGCTGTTTTTTTTTTCTTTAAATATATAAATAAAAGCCTGCGTGTCGACGTGGAGAGATTTACCTGCATAAACAGCAGCATCATGTTCTGGGCAGATGTGAGGAACCCCTGCAGTAGCACATGCCTTCCCCGGCGTTGCCTAGCAACCTCCAGGCTCCTGACACGCAGCACTACCCTAACGCCTCCCTGTTTACTGCCTCAAACACGCACGTTACCATACATGCACACACACACACACACCAAAATGTAGGTTTATGCTGAGGACAGGCGACGATAATTATTGAAGCGAGAGGAGCTGAAGAGTCTGGATGTGTTTTGTCCTCAATATGAATTCAGATGTTTCCTCTGATGATCTTAAAGCTTCAGTGTGTCGGATTCAGAAATGGAATTTAATCTAATCAGTGTGTTTTCTTTAGTGTTTAATCAGCTGAAAATAAGAATGAGCTGTTTATATCTACACAGGGAGCAGGAGATCACCATGCTGCACCGCCATGTTTCTACAGTAGCCCAGAGCAGACAAACCAAACACTGGCTCTAGTTGTTGTGTCTTTAGCAGCCCAATTTGTCACATGAAACTGTTTTATTCAGTGTTTCTAGCAGTTTGAATTAGGCCTGGATCGTCAGTCAGACGCCGCTCAGTTGACTGAGACTGCTTCAGGTCCAGCAGTATTTTTTGTTTGCTTGTTTGTCCTTCATCCACTCAGTGAGCTGTGCAGTGAACTTCCCAGATTTTCCTCCAGAGTGAGCGCTCTTTGACTTTGATACCACTCTTTGGCACAGCTGCGGACGTGATGCAGCGGCACAGAGGAGAAACGTTGGGCTGTAAAGCTCCGACATAACATTATCTTCTCTCCTCTGCTCACGAGTGGTGAATGCACATCTCACAGATACTTCATATGACAGTGTCTGACTTCTGTTTGATGTCGAGTGTCTGCAAAAAAAATGATCTGTCGTTGGCGTTGTTAGCTTGTTTACTACATTAGAGGAAGTTCAGTGTGTCACATTGAGCGCCCTGCTGAGCCTCATGCAAACTGCAAAACTTTATATGAAAACAAACAATCGTTGAATACTTGTGTTGACCGGCCAAATCTGATTCGACCTCTGTGGATATTTCTGCTTCTGCTGAAAACTTCCTCAACGTCTGGGGCCAGCTGCACAAAGCACCTTAACTTTGAGGTTTAAGTTTAAGTGAGACAGTTAAGGCTTACACGAAACACCTCACCAGTAACTGACTGGAAAGATCCTGTTGCATAAAACCACGTTGCGGTTCAGATGGAGTGAGAGGTTCTTTGTGCAACGGTTCAACAAACTTTAAGCAATTCCTTAAGTTTAAGACCAAGATAAGGAGAAAATCTTAAACCCTTAAGTAAACATTTTAAGGAAACCTGAAGACTTGAGGATGTTTTGTGCAACATTTTTTTTCAAGGAAACCTTAACTCAGACTCAGGAAAACCTTAACCCAAGGTGCTTTGTGCAGCCGACACCTGGATTTTACATTGTCTGAGAAAAAGGTGAGCGACATCAGCATGTGTTGGACCAGCCGCCCCCAGAGACACGCCAGACTGTGTCGGCACACATGAATTTGTGATGTGTGTTATTCAGTGTTTATACTGGTGTAAATCAGCTGGTGTGATTGTATCTGAGAGGAAGAGGCTCTGTGGATCATTCAGCTCACTGCTAAATGCCACCAAACCCCCTGAAATCAGACAGACTTCACCTTTAGATGATTCAGAGAAAAGTTCCTGAGAACAAGTCAGGTTCTGTTTCTGATCTCTGCTCATTGAAGAAAGTTTCCAAACATGTTTCCAGTGTTAGTGACAAGAGACAGAATCCAGTGCAAAGACAATATCTGACAGCATCTCCTGTCCTCTGTCAGATAATGTCCTGTTATAGTCACATATGAATCCTCTGAGCTTGAAGTCCAGGCGTCACAGGTTAACTCCACCCTTCCTGCTGTACTCAAAGGTTCCTCAGCTTCATGCGTCACTTCTCTGCAGAGCTCTGGTACGGCTGTGTCTGTGAGAAAACGTGGGGGCGGAGTCAGATACCTGGGTTCACGTGTTGTTAGCATGTAACATGTAAGAATGCTGCAGTAAAATTACTCCCAGAGGTATTCAGCGACCTGTTGAACAAGAATTTTGCTGATAACAACCTGACTTCATTTTTAAACAGTTTTTAAAATCTGCTTTTTTAAAATAAATGACTGAGGTTTTGTGATCTCAGCATCTTTCATTCATTCATTCATTTTCCATTACTGCTTATCATGTTAGAGGTCACAGGGGGGTGGAGCCTGTCCCAGCTGACACTGGGTTAGAGGCTATCACAGGGCTGACACATAGAGACAGACAACCAATCACACTCAGTCATACAGCCAGTATTGGTATGGCGTCGCTGCAGACACGTAGCGCCCACCCTACCTCCTCCAACTTTAACACAGATACCATTTAGTGTCCGTTTGTGTCAGAAAATAAGGAAATAAATGGCTAAAACTCATCGTGCAGTTTTCCACGACCAACACTGGACAGTAGAGACTTTTATTTTCAGTATTATTTTTTTTTTTTTTTGCCTGTCGGGGTGCAGCCCTAGTGTGGATAAATATGAAGGGTCATTAGGTCAGCTGGCAACTTGACCGAGGTCTAGGCCCTCTGCAGTCATAGTCATGTTTGTTTGGGAAGCAGCTGGAGGCTTCCCCAGATCTTTCTAACGGAGAAGGAATCTGTAAAGATAGCATGACCAGTAGAGCCACATTTATACCTCAGGTTGAATTAATAAAGCAGAATTTCCTGTAAATATTCCCATAAATGTGGAGGGATGAACTTCAGCCGATCCTGATTCTTACAGCATGAAGCAAACTGACTAAACAGAAGAGTGAGGAAGAAATTGAGTTTTGTTTTTTTACAGTTTTGTTTTGGTCTTATTTTCATAGTTTTTGGACGTCCTGTGAGTCGGTGATGCTTCTTTCTGATCAGATGTTTTACACTTTAATGATATCATGTAAGCCTCCTCATCTGAGGTGAGAAAGAAGGGAAATGTCAGCGTCATTATCCAAAGCTGTGAACATCCATTAGGGAGCGATTACAGAGTGACTTCCTGCTTCACTCTGACCGACTGACTGTATCTGTGTGAGCAGACTGTGTGGCTGCAGCGGGTGTTTCTGGTGTGTTGTCTTTCAGTTATGTTTGGGCTTCGGTACATCTGCGTTGTTCACTGCTCGTGTGGCTGCCGTGCTGGACTCTGCTGGTGTCGCCGTCTGCACAGGTCGCTGCTGTGAAACTGACAGTGAAACATCATAAAATAAAATACTGTGAGCGAGAGGAGTGATGGCCAAAAGTTTGAAAACTGCTCTCAGGTCATAGAAAAAGATCCCGAATGCTCCTTTAATGCTGGAGATGCAGCAAAGTGAGAATGAGCCCCAGTTTGCAGCGTTTATTTTCCTCTGACAGTTTTCTCTTTGGTTTCTGGATGAGAAGATTTCTCCATGTTTGTTATCACGATGTCCACAGAGTAGCATCAAATCAAAGAAGAATTCTGGTTTATTAAAGGCAGGGAGGGGAATCAAGAAGATTTTATTGATACAAGTGTCACTACAGATTCTGCTGATTAGTCCAAATCTTTGTCAGTTACTTCACTGATTCCTGATCAGGCGGAATTTATACCTCTGCGTTGAATCGATGCCGTAGCTACAGCGTAGGCTCTGTCGATGTAGAGACTGCGCTGTAGCCTGACGTGCACCTCCCCAGAGATGTAACTCCACAGTGTCACAGTGACGCAGACCTCCTGTCTGTCTCTGTGAGCTGAAACCATTTACCTCAGTGGAAACAAAGCTTTGATTTACTTTAATTTCACAGATAAGAAACAATAAATTGTGAAGACAATAAAGCCTCCACACACTGTGTGTGATTTATCCTGGCTGAAATATGAGCAGAGCAAATCTCTGCTAGCTGCTAGGCTAATTTATACAATGTAAAATGCCACAGGCTTGTGCTAATAACGTTAGCATGTTGTATTTGTGGGGAAAATGTATGAATCAGTTTGCTTAAAACGTTTTCTGCTCCACCTTTTCCCTTTTTTGATCCTTTATTATATTTTGCTTGTACTTTCCGTTTGAACTCGTCTCTGTCTTATTTGATTTATTTTGATTAATTCCATTTCACCTCTGACGTTACATGGACGCATCAACATGAGGTGGAGGTGATGACATATGGCACCACAGCACCTGCCTTACAGTAAAGGAGGCTGCTGACAACTGTACGACTGTGCAACCATAAATCAGATGGGCTGTTCCAACATCACCTGGGCCGCAGCCTGCAGGTCTTCTTCTTTCTCTTGTCCTCCAACATTGCTGGTGCTGGCGTTGCTCTGGCATTTGTCAAATTGCCTGATGGCCAGTCTGAGCCTTGTTTGAACTGTCAGAAAAACATGCCAGCATCAGTAGAAGGAAGGGATACACTGTCTGACAGTAACCGATAATAACCTGCTTCTCATGGCCGATAACTGACGATGTCACATGTTTGTATTTTAAACAGAAGTGTATATCGTGGGGTCAGAAAGTCTGATTTAATATTCAACAGCTCTGACCGAACCAAATCAAGTTGTTAACACAACACTCTGCAGACGGTCCTTCAGCGCAGCGTCTAAGCTGTTCAGCAGCTGCAGGAAGTTTGTTGATCTGGTGAGGTGTCGGGTGGATGGAGATCAGACCCTTGGTGCCATCCTCTTGTCTTCATGTGCATCTCACACTGCGACATGTTTCGCCCTCTAGACGGCATGCTGCAGTTGTTGTTCTCTGTGTTTATTGGCGGCTCACAAACCAAGTTTAAAGGTACATGTAGCGCCACCCACTGTGTCGGTGTGTAGATGCTGCCTCTGTGAAGTCAATGAAAGCCGTCTGGCTTCCTGTTATCGGCTATTTTAACGATCTAAAGCATAATAATAAAGAATGTCCCATTATCAGCTGATAATTTATCGGACTGATGTACATCATGCTTCCTTAACAGAAGGAATTTATGAGCTCGGACGGACAAGATTCTGATGGATTGGACAATTTGGAACCAATACTCAAAACTAGCTCTGGATTTCCATCCTTAAAGTGGGTTTCATAGTTTTATACATCAATTCTGTCGGTGATAAAAACATAAAAGTGAATATTTAATATCTGTGAACGTGGACATCAGACAGGTTGGAAACAAACCAACGGGACAGATTATTTAGTAGAGAAAACAAAGGTGAAGAGTAAAACTCCTCAGTGTGCCAGCTGTAAACTGACAGACTGACCTCATGCGTCAGCTCTGACTGTACTGACTGAAGTTGTAGTCTGAGCAGTGAGGGATTATAACAGACATATGAGGTGCGTGACCTCCAGATACAGTGTTCTAGATCAGTGGTTCCCAGCTGGTCCAACCACAGGGTCCAGATTCCTCCTTAGTCATTAGTTCAAGGTCCACACAGTTTAAGATATTCAGTGTCATACGTGTGTTTGGTCGTGTCGTCGTGCTACTTTTTGTCACTGTGAACCAGCTGTTTCTTATTCACTCGCTCTGCAGCAGGAAACAGCACTTCACAATAAAAGCTCTGTGCCAGATATTCACTGTACTTCAAAATAATGTGTGATTTTTACAAACCTGCTGCAGTGTTGGGCAGTAACGCATAATTTGATTGATGAAGCTCAGGTAACTGTACATTACTACTGCCGGTCCTCTCCGCTCCTCTCACCCACACTTGAGCATCCATCCAGGGAGAGCCGCGGAGGTCAGGCCGGGCGTGCCGACACTGTGTAAACCAGAACGGGTGCTCAAGTGTGGGTGAGAGGAGCGGAGAGGATCGCTCTGCGCCAGATATTCACTGTACTTCAAATTAAAAATGTTACTGCCCAACACTGATTACAACTATTTGATAAGAAAGTAGTATTTGGTTATAGCAAAAAAATAAAAATAAACTTCAGGTTGCAGCCTCCGCTCGGAAATTATACATTCCTAAAACTGCTGTCCTGAAACTGCAGCCTCCAGTACTGCAGCTTTACCTTACTCGATTTTGCGGCTCCGATCGTTTCAATAACGTCGTCATATAAACGCAGAAGTTTTCTAAAGCGCGACGAGGTGGAGTTGCCACAGTAGATCTACACTTTACTGGAGAAGCGTTGATGAATTCAACAGGGTGAGCAGCACAAACAGAGCTCGGCATTGTTGTTGTGATGGTCGACTTTCTCGCACATGCCTAGTGACTGGAACTCTAATGAGCATGTGCGAAAAGTCTCCGTTTTCAGAGGGACTGCATATTGCAAGTTTACATGACAACGGAGACGCTGGTGTTTCCAAAACATTGCACCCTGGAACCCGTTTGCAAATCGTTGCGTTTTCATGCACCCAAAATGCTGCTGTCGTGTAAACAATCGGCCAAAATGCAACTAAAGTTGACCGTTTTCAGTTGAAATCGTTGTCGTATAAACGGGACCTTAGAATGGACCTGGGACCCACCAGGTGGGAACCACTGGTTTACATCACCTGGCTTCCTGTCTGATCGTCTGACTGCTCGTGTTTCCTGACCTGACCTCTTGGTGATCTTGTAGCGTTCGCAGATTAATTTTGTGGGTGTAACATCACTGCTGATTTAACACGTGGATAAAAACTGTAAAAACATAAATAAATAAGTCAACTTGTCATTAAGAGAAAAATTCTTCTTCATGAAGCAGTTTCCCAGTTTAGAAAAACATACATTTCTATGTTAATAAGGAAAAATAGTTTTGCTCTCCGTGTTTAAAGATACTGAGGTTATACTCAACCAGTATCATGAGATTTAGAGGCACTGACTCCACCAGTGGTGTAACTGGTTGTATTTCTGGCCTGTAACTGTCTCCTGTTTACAGTGCCGGGTGTGTTGATGTGTGTGGCCTGTAGGTGGAGCTGCAGTCACGTAGCAGCATTAATCTTCATCAGCACTCAGTGTGCTCCTCCTCTGTGTGTGTGTGTGTGTGTGTGTGTGTGTAGCCAAACACACTGGATGTGTTGATGAGGGCCGAGCAGCCACATGGGTCACACTCTTCACTGTGATGTATATTTTTAGACTGTGACATCACGACCACGACAGCTTATCGCACTGATTTCCTCTCTAAATGCTGCGTTCGTGTTCCTGTCGTCATGGATCGTGTGGGTCAGTCTTCAGATTCCTGCACATTGAACGCTCCGCAGGCTGAGTTCAGTAACACAGTAACCTACATCACCGAGACATTCACAGCAGAACACGGACGCAGACTGATCATTGTCTTCAGCGGTGAATGTGGATGGAGACGAGGTGTTCAGGGACTGTTCGGTGGCTGGTTTAGCGCAGCTCTGTCATGTATTCAGATTGTTGGGTCAGCATATCTGTCGGCTCGTTGATGCCGGAGAGGGAAAGATGTGGAAGCACTCCTCCCACCAAACCCACCGGCTCCTCTCCTGGATTTTAAATCCACTTATGGAAATCTGTCCAACTGCACGGCGCCCGTTGTCATGTCAACACTCGGGTTGCTCCGGGGCACGTTTCATGTTGTAGAAATAATTTTTTTCATTCATAATTTACCCAACGTTAAGGCTGGAGTAGTGTTACCCTCCACAGTTCATACAGCACCATCTGTCACAGCAGGGGAGTCTCAGCAGGTTGATCGAATCAAACTGAGGCTGACATCAATATCTGATCTCAATATCAATATCGTCAAGAGTTTAACGATACTGCTGCGGTCACTGATACTGCTTATTGATCCAGAACGTTACCGGTGCTCTTATCAGTTCTTTTTTAGGCTTTTTAAGAGAAAAAAGTGACACAGATTAAGACACAACGTTGACATTGCTTTTTTTTCCTTTGTATGTACGTACAGAATATAAATTAATATTCTGCTACAGTATTGTTTTAAATTCAATTTTCAGTTTACAGTTTTATTAATAAAGCCCGATATCACCAAACAAAAGTAAAATCACAAGGACATAACTCCCCAAAGAACAGGGAAAACAAAGTTGGAATCACAGAAACCTGAATAAATTACTGTTGTAGACTGTAACATACCTGAGATGGATCGGGTAACAGGAGATGACCTAGAGCTAGGTGGTCGAACATTGCTCGTCTTTCTGCCCTCTCGTGCACACCAGTTGTCGACCAATGAGCAGTGTCGGCATCACTCTTATGAAGCATAACCAAACTTCAGAGTGTTTAATACCAGGTTTCAGTACCCGTCCCTACCTCCAACCAGGGCTGGGCGATATGGACAAATATTCATATCTCAGTATTTACAGGCTGACCGGTGATACACAATATATGTCTCGGTATTTTGTACGAAATTGTCAACATGTTGTCAGCTGCAAGTCAGAGCCACATCTGATATGTCACAACCAGTTTTAAAGTAAATCAAAGCTTTGTTTCCACTGAGGGAAATGGTTTCAGCTCACAGAGACAGACAGGAGCTCTGCGTCACAGTGACACTGTGGAGTTACATCTCTGGGGAGGTGCACGTCAGGGTGCAGCTCTAAAAAGTGTTGCTGGAGAACTTGTGAGTGAGAGAGGGGGTGGAGCTGTGCGGAGAGTGTGACAGAGGAGAGATGAACACAGGTATGTGTCATGTAACGCAACTTGCTTATCTATTATTAGAAAAGTCTAAGCTTAAGTTTTATGGTTTGATATTTGAGGTGTTGGATCAAAGAATACATCTAAAATCTAAGATGATATCTGGTCTCATATCACAGCATCAGTATAATATCCATACACTCCCCAGCCTCAGTTTGAACCTGTCAGCTGATGAAAACTAAGAACAGTTTGCTCCTAACGGAGTTATGGCGGTCACATTTAATTTTCACACATTTAATTTTCTTGTTGTCTGTCATTAACTAAAAACATACGTGGCAGCTTGAAGCATCATTTTGGCTCCAGTGTTACAGAATTCAAAATAATACAGAGCCCTGCTCCCCAGAGAGGATGATCTTGTTTGATTTTATGACCTTATGACTTTTCTTCCAGGGTCAGTTTGAGGTCTGGTGACTTCTGGTTTTAGTCTGTCCAGACTACCATGACTAAAGTCCACGCTGGACGTACGTCCTCCACCTTCTAATACCAGCATGTAGCTTTATTATGCTCCCAGGCTGGTGTGAGCTGTGGACGGAGACTTGTCACGTCGTCTGTCCCATTCTTCTGAACACAGTATCTCAAGTTAGCCTTTTTTGTTTTTTTTTTTCCCTTCAAATTTGGCAAAACGTCCATTTGAACTCAAGGGTAAACTGCCTGCATTTTAGTGATCAGAGGTCAAGGTCATTGTGACCTTGTGTCTGTCTCATTCTTGTGAACATAATATCTCAAGAAATCCTTGACAGATTTTCTTCAAATTAGGCACAAACATCCACTTGGACTCAACAGTGAACTGATGAGATTTTTTAGCATAAGCATTCACTTGGATTTAATGATGATCAGGTTAGAATTTTGTGGTCGAATGTCACTGTGACCTTGCATCCCCCCTGTTCTTGGGCACACAATGTCTGAAGAGCATCTTGACAGAATATCTTAAAATTTGGCACAAACTGGACTCAACAGTGAATTGATTAGATTTTGGTGATCAAAGGTTTAGCTCACTGTGTCCTTGTGTCTGTCTCATTCTTGTGAACATGATGTCTCAAGAAAGCCTTGACAGAATTTCCTCAATTTAGCACAAACATCCACTTGGACTAAAGGATGAACAGGTTAGAATTTTATGGTCAAATGTCACTGTGACCTTGCATCCATCTCATTCTCGGGAACGTAATGTCTCAAGAACACTCAGACAGATTTTCTTCAAATTTGGCACAAACATTCTGAAGTTGAAGATCAAAGGTCACTATGACATCAATGAACATGATTTTGGCCATAACTCAAGAATTCATACACTAATTCTGACAAAACTTGACACGAATGTCTGATAGGATAAAATTATGATGGTCAAAAGGTCAAAGGTCAGCTTGACTGTGACATCCACGTGAGTCTGGACTGACATCGATGTGTCTCTTTCCTGCTCGTATTCCACATTCAGCTTTTGAACAGTCAGGTCTATATCTTCATCAGAGGCTTACAGCTGCTGCAGAGAATATCCAAATGAAAGCTGCAGCTCTCTGCCTGCTGCTGCTAACCAGGAGTCGTCATCACACACACACACACACACACACACACACACACACACACACCCGCTGCTGACGCTGACGTGCTCGTCGCTGTGTCTGAATCCGGGGGCAACATCGATTATTCATGCGGCGAGTGAAGCCGCCCCCCCTTGTGCTGACATGTGCCTCGCTCAGTGAAGCCGATTAATTGGCAGGAGAATGAGAGAAGACGAGAGGGAGGGTGTCACAGAGAAAGAGCAACTGAAGAGGGAGGGGTGACGGGAGAAAGAGGAGAGGGGAGTGTCATTGTGCTTTGGTGGTGGAGGGAGGTGGTGGAGCCTGAGTTACATGGTTGAGTTTGAATCTGTTGCCATCGCACCACAGTGACCGGACAAGCCCGTTCAGATCTGAGGGAACCATCCATAATTTATTATTCAGCCTCCTCCTCCGATCGGGAATCTCCTCCAGGACGATGACCACACATTACCCCCGGCAGGAGTTCACCTCCAAGGCCATGAACGGTGCAGAGAAGAAGCTGCCGCGGGTCAACATCAACCTGCAGGAGTCCATCGCCCACCTTCACCCGCTCCAGAGGCAGCATGCCATCGAGCTCCACCGACAGCAGCAGCAGCAGCAGCAGCAGCAGCCGAGTCGTCCACAGGTCCAGGCGTCTCTGTCCACATTTACTGCCTGCACCGTGCCGGCGTCCTGCCGAGCTCGCAGTCGTTTCCTCAACCTGCGAGACAGCGTAAAGAAAAGCCCGACCAAGAGCACCGCTAAGGTGGTCAGCAGCAGCCTCGCAGCAAGCAGGCCGGAAATACCCTGGGTACCCTTCGCTTTCAGTAAGGTACTTCAACATCGACATGTTCTGTTTGAAGTGGGGAGACCGTCAGGTTGGACAAACGTTTTATTTCAACCATGATGTCTTTGAAAGGCTGAACCAAATCTGTTTTAAAAGAGCCCTGATGTTTGTAGCTCTGAGTATTCCCACCACTGAGCGGGTTGCTCTCAAGAGGTAGTTTGTAGCTCAAGTATTCAAAGCATCAAGTTGGTGCCAAAAAGTACTGAATTAATAGCAATGAGTATGTGTAGCACCAAGTCGATACCAAGCAGCACTGGGCTTTTTAGCACTGGGTCATTAGCAAAGCGTAGTTCATAGCTCCGTGTATTTGTAGGACGGAGTTGGTAACAAAAATTACTGGGGTTCCTAACACCAGATATCGACTACAAGTGCTAAATATCTGGTCAGATTTGTAATCTTACCGATGAGTTCTTGTATTTCTACTTTGACAAAATCTTTAACGTCTGCTCGTGTTTGGACGATATTTTACTCAACTTTAGCTTCTTTTGTTCAATGAAATGGTGTGCAGAAAAACAAGCTTGTATTTGTAAAAATCTGGCTCTGGAAAAGAAACAAAGAAATCCGTCGCACTCCCGACTACTTTTACTCACTTTATTTACAAAGATTTCTGTCCTCTGACTTTTGTCAGGTAAAGTCTGAGGACCGTCGTCAATAGGGGTGGGCATTTTAAGTTACTTCCATATTCAAGTACTGGCACTGCATTATAGAGTACTTGAGTACTTGCAAGAACAAAAAAACTTTCTGTTGCTACCTTAACGTTACAGAGGTTTGAGGCAGCGCTGAAGGACGGTCTCCGAGCTGCTATCCTGTGATTAGTTCACCGTCTGCCCACCTAGCACAAGCTAACACAGCAGCAGCTCACATCCAACACTAAGCTGTTTAACGGTCCCAACAAACACACGACAATAAAACAGCCTGACTCTGTCGCTGAAGCTCTGTAGCTGTGTGATGCTAACAGTTAGCCCCGTCTCTGCCTCCACCGCAAGGAGGCGCAATGTGAAGCAACACGCTGCACGCAGCTCCGCAATGAAATAAGGTTTCACCCATTTTAAATGATAAACGATATGTTGAACTAATACTGAAGCTAAACAAGTACTCATGCCGGTTCCTAATCGTTAATAAAATCTGTGGAGACTTCTGAGTCCTCGGAGGACAAATCAACAGTGTGAGGAGTTTGTTTTTTCGGTTCCTTCACAGTCAGTTTTTGATCTGCTGCAGTTTTCAGGAAGAATCTGAGGTATGCAACAAAACCAGATTGGAACAAGTTCTGTTTTTGTTTTGGTGCTGAATCTTGGGTCATTGTGTCCGTGTCAGTTGTTGTCTCAGTGTCGTGACCTCTGACCCTCGAACTCTTTGTGTCGTTGGTGACTGAGGAGCTGAGTGTCGTTCTGCTGTGAGATTATAAATGGAACAGTTTTCAGAGCTGAACACATGTACAGTAGTGTGTGTGTGCTGCTGTCAGAGATGGAGTTACTACAGTGAGTCAGTTCATGGAGAATCAATACAGACCGTCCGTGTGTGACTCTGTTGTCATGACATCTGCCGTGTGAAAACCACAAGAACCTTCGTCATTTCAGTAACTCGTCTGCATCACACTCTGCGCAGCTTCTCGTTCAGTCACGTTTTCATCCTCAGCTGTTTCATCTTCTCTCGTTTCCTCCTCAGACGTTCTGTTTTAAATCTGCTTCAGTCCTGTGTTTTACATTTTACCTGCAGTGGTGTGTGTGAAGATGGCGTACACAACAATTACCATTTGACTGAGTAAGTCTGCAGTCAGTAGTTGTTTCCATGATAGATTAATGTCTTTATTGGAGATGCACAGATTGAGGTTTTCAAAAGTCTGACCCCACTGATTCTTATTTTCTTTCTTTTTAAAATTTATAATCGACAGCATACTGAAACATATTTGGCGCTTTTCTTTAAAGCGACTGGAAACTCTGCTTGAAATAGTAAAAATACGAAATATGAAATCAAAGATGAGCGTCTCATGTCTCATAACTGTTCGTAACTATCTGAAAATCTTACTCAAAATAAGCTCGTTTGGCTGCTCGAACCATTTCTCAGGATGGCGGGGGGGCGTCATCAGATCAAGCTTGATTGACAGCTTCTCTCAGCACAAGTAGATTTATTTTTCTTTCAGACAATCGTTTTAATTGCCCCGCAATACACTACCAGATTTAACAAATGGACCCTACTTGGTCAGAAAGCCAACAAGACTAACTTGAAAAATATATGTGTTTATGTCAGTATGTCTCCCAGAATATGGCCCTGATGGTTTTAACATGTAACCCCATTTACTCACAGGAACTTTATGATTACAAATTGTTGTTGATTAATCTGTTGATCGACTAATTGATGAATGGCCTAATAGTTTCTGAAACAGTGCTGATGCTCATTTATTTACTTTATTCATCACCGCAGAGACCTGCTCTGTGCAGGAGCGCTCACTCCCACCGTCTCTCTCGTTAGATTAAAGCATGAACTCTGTGTGTTGCTGCATTTGTCACAGCCGTTTGTATTCTTTGGGAGCAATTAAGCCCCTTTGTCAGCGGCTTTTCCGAGCGGCGCTCCAGAAGTAGGGCTGCTGGATCAATGTGGTCGATGTGCGGGGCTAATTTTAGCGTCTGTTGGTTTTCCATGGGCGCCACGTTCTGCTGCTGCAGCACAACAATTAAGCCTCTTCGAAACAGAGCGGCACTTCCTGCCAGCAGCTCCACCAGGTCCTGCTCTTGTATAATAGAGGTCAATGGGATGAAGGCCGCCGCACGCTCTCCTCTTTTTATCAGGGTTTTAAAAGGTTCTGCTCTTTTTTTATTTTCCTTTATTGAGCAAAAAAATCCAAACAAAGCACAAGCTGAAAGGTTAAAAAAAATCAAATACCTTCAATGAAAAAAGAAAAATGAAAGAACATGAATTATAAGAAATACTCAAAATGAAGAATAAAGTTCAATTTAAACTTTCAAAATTCAAACTCTTAATTTGCTTCTTTGTTTCTTCTTCTCCATCTTATTTGTCTTAGCAGTTCTTTTGTAGATTTTTAATTTGTACTCAGTTCAGTTGAATTTCATTATAAAAGCAAAAATTTGTCACTTTATTCATGGAGCACCTTTAAAAACAGTGTTGACAAAGTGCTCTGACAGTCAATGCAAAGGTGGAACAGGAAGCTCAGATGGTGACAGAGCAGCAGAGAGACAAACCGTCCAAATTAAACATAAGCAAGACAAATGTAAGTCGAACAAGAAGACAGAAAAAATGCAAATAAAAGCAATAAAAAGATGCTGTCACACAAAAGCAAATGTGATTTAAGATCAACAGATAAACTTATTTAAAACCATCCATTTATCTGTTTGAAGTACTGATGACGGGGCAACGAGAAAAAGATTATTTGCTCTGTGGTGTCTGACGTTAACATCTGACAGCGAGCTGATAATCTCACAGCTCGACTCTGTTGTTAAAACTGTTGATAACTATTAGGTAATGTTAGCCGTGCGATGCTAACAGTTAGCCCCGTCACTCAGTCTGTTTCCATGGAAACAGTGAAGTGGAGCTACAGTCCCAGCTGGACGAGGACATCTAACTGGCCTACTGTCCTTGTCCCAGTATACAAGCACGGGAGGGGAATCCATTTATTGAGCCAAGTATGTGCAACTCCTCTACGATAGGTGGAGATATGCCCCCTTTCAGCTTGTTAGTATTGGACCTTTTGCCTGTTGACCTATTACGTCACAGACCAAACAATGGACAAACAAGTTAGCTACGGTTAGCTAGCAGCTAACTGCTACCATGGTGGACAACTTTACAGCTCTGTACATTTGGTCCGTCCAAAAAGTCACGGCTCTGGATGTAGATTTCTCCATGTTGTTACCGGCTTCTTCTTCTATTACACATTTAATGCTATTGGACTTCCGGGTCAAAGCCCGGGGCAGAAACTGTGGAGCATGCTCAGAGCGCCTCGGCCAGTTTGGGTCTGATTGACTGTATACATGCATGTCTCTTTAGGAAAAGTCCAGTCCGGTTTTAGTCAGAGTGACACAGTAAATCCATTTCCTCTGATGTCATGTAAACGCACAGACTGAGTGAATGTTCAGACTGAAAACTGACTCTCACATATTAAAGGAATTCTTCTCCCACAAAACGACCATTTGTGTATCAGTTACGTGTTACAGCGTATTGTCTTGAAGTCATGAAGAGAGCGTAGTTTTCAAGACACCTCCACAGTGAACGGAGAATCCAAAAAACGTGAACGTTCTTCATGAATTAAAATAACAAAACTTCATCAGAACATCTTCACGAGCTGTACTGCAGCCGGCCACCAGGGGGCGATCCAGATGTTCTGGCTCCACTTTCTGGGATCTTTATTATCTTTATGTTCAGTCTGTGGTTAATAACTCTGCTCGCCCTGATTGAAATGTCTGCTGCTTTTCAGTAATCACAAAAAAAAGGACATCCGTCCCCTGCTGAGACTGCACCGAGGGACCGGGGATTTAACACACACACACACACACACAGACGCAGGTCAAACAGTATGGTTTAATCTTCTCAGCAGCAGATGGGTCGAGTTTTGTCACATCACCATCGACCAAACAGCACAAGTGTCAGTTTGTCAATCACACAACGTCTTCCTGTGATTGGCTGACCTGTCTGACACTGTGTGTGTGTGTGTGTGTGTGTGTGTGTGTGTGTGTGTGTGTGTGTGTGTGTGTGTTGAACTCCTCCCAGCTGGCACCTCCACATGATGAAAACAAACAAACACCTGTCAGTCAACACGGACATGCCTCCATCCTCCTCCTCTTCCTCCTCCTCCTCCTGCTGTTCATCTGTGCTGCTCTGTGTTTGTCTAACCTTTGACCCCTCACCATGCTATTGTTCAGCAGGCAGAGGCCACCCCGCCCTCCTCTCCCATAATCCCTGTGATCCCAGTCTCACCAATCGCAGCCGAGACCACCATCATGCCTCCGACGTCACAGGTTTCTGTTTTTTTTTTTTGTTGTTGTTGTTGTTGTTGTTTTTGTTTTCCTCCACTCGTCCCTCTGCTCCATCCATCCATAGATTTGTCTTCTCGTTCATTCGGCTGCTCGTCTCGCCGCCATCGTGTCGCTCCATGTCTGCCGTCCAGCTGCGGCTCTGATGAAGTGAGCAGATTAGAGATAGAGACAGTGGGAGAAATGCCACACTAACTGACTGACTCCCCGCCCCCGCCCCCCATCCGACACACATGACTTTTAAGAGCCCATCTGGCTCCTCCCGGGCAGAAAGTGAGCAAGCGATCAGGGCAGACGCAAAGAGAATGAGTGAGTGAGCGCGTCAGATTGACTTTAAAGCTCAAAGAAGAAGAAGAAGAAGAATCGCTGAGGACTCGATTGGACTGATTAAGGCTTCATGCTTCAGCACTGCATCTTCTGCAGTGTGAAATGCCACCATGTACGTAGCGCCCTGTCCTCACTAATCTCTGCTCAAATCCACCGGCTTCCTGTTTTATCCTCCATTAGTACCATCAGAGGGGACGTCTCTAATGTCAGCGCTGCCTTTTATTTGCCGCAGCTTGTGTTCAGTGTGTGTCTGCAGGGGTGGAGCTCTGTGGGAGGTCGCTCAGGTTTTGGGTGTTGACGGGTGGTGGTGGGGTGTATTTTTAGGGGGTGATGTTTCCTCTGACGCTGTGATGTGTCTTCTCTCCTCAGGCCAACCCTCCCCCTGTGGTGGTCAACACAGACAGCCTGGACACGCCTCCATATGTGAGTCCACCTGTGAATGAAATTAACATGTTTTGATCATGTCAGCCATTTTGTTTTTATCATGTTGCTTTGGTCACGGTGGCGATAGCTGTGGCCGGAGGCATTACGTTTTCAGGTTGTCCATCCATCCTTACGTCTTATCTCAAGAGCTCCTTGAGGGAATTTCTTCAAATTTCAAACGTCCACTTTGACTTATGAACTGGTTAGGTTTTAGGGGTCAAAGGTCACTGTGACCTCGCATCTGTTTCATTCTTGTGAACCTCATACCTCAAGAAGGCACATAGAAGGTTCTCTTAAATTTGGCACAAACGTTCACTTGGATTCAACGACAATCTGATTAGAATTTAGTGGTCAAAGGTCAGTGTGACCTCACAGAACGTTTTCAGCCATAACTCAAGAATTCATACACTAACTATGACCGAATTTCACACAAATGTCTCACAGGATAAAATAATGAAGTGGTGACATTTTATATCCAAAAGGTCAAAGGTCATCTTCACTGTGACATCATCGTGTTCTGCGTAAAACAATCTGTTATTCAGGATCATATGTCAGGAACAGAAGGGGAGACATTTGATCAGATACTGAATTGGTGACACTATGTACACACTCACGGGCCACTTTATTAGGTACACCTTGCAGGTACCAGGTTGGACCTCCTTTTTAATTCTTGGTGTCACAGATTCTTCATCATTCTGATGCTCCGTTTGAACTCCAGCAGCTCGTCTTCACCATGTCTAAATGACTCAATGTTAATGAGCTGCTGACACCTGATTGGCTGATTAGATATTTGTGTTAATGAGGAGTTGAACAGGTGTACCTAATAAAGTGGCTGGTGAGTGCATGTATCCTTTATTTAACCAGGTAAAAGTGTTATTGAGATTGAAAAGAGGGCAGCAGAAACATTGAGACGAATGAGACATGTCAGACATGCTCCGACACACCTGACTGGACCACATCGAGCCAGATTACAAGCAGCAGCGTACCTCTGTGTCGATGATGAGCTGAAGGTAGAAGACTCCTGTTGAGTTGTCTCCAGTCTGTCTGGTCGTCTCTGATCGTCCTTGTCAGACTGGCTCCTGGCATCAGTCCAGTCTAAATTGAATTGGCAACAGATTGTAAACAGCTGGCCGGCCTCTGATTGGCTCAGTGATGCTCGAGATGTTGGCCGCTGTCAGCGACATCCTGCGTTATCTCGGCCAGCTTAATTTGCAGAAGAGCGAGATGTTAAGAAAATAAGAAAAGGAGGTTTGAGAAAGCAGCTTACTCTGGCCGGCTCCGCTTCCAGCACGTTAAACTCCAGAGTCATATCAGTTCACCAACACTGCAGCGTGATTTCTTTATTAACTTCACTCCAAAACTTTGACTTTGGAGCTTTAAAATGAGGTTTTTGTTCTACTTCTGTTCATGTGACGCTCAAACTCTCTCTGAGCTTCAGATGTGGACGTGAGATGTCTTTTCCTTTTCTGGGAGGTTGATGTGAAGAGTTGCAGTTTAATAGATGATATTAAAAATAAATAATTTAGGTTTCAGTTATGAAATGAAGTTGTTTCCATTTTTGTCTTTTTACGTCTTCTCCACTATTTTAATTTTACAGCTGTTGTCAATTTGCAGATTCCACATAAACATAAGATGTTTATAGACGACAGTAGAGACTCAGGTTGTGGTTCATTTCTCCCTCAGAGACATCATATTATTTTTTATTTTTTCAACCAACAATGAACCTTCATTAATGTAGGCCTATATTTTATCTCCAAGTGCACGTCACACACTGAGCGAGCCGCCTGTTAATGACGCTGTGGGCTAATGGGCATGTAGCTACTTCCATGTTTCACATGATACGTCATGTTTGTAGTCGACCAATGAAGATGAGTTTACATATCACCTTGGGTTCGTCCTTCACCTTCTCAAAATGATCCCACACTTTGGATTTCCTGCCCGACATGTTATTAACTAGCCTGTGGAATAACCGCAGGTACCAGCCCTGGAGATTAACCTGACTCCTGTCTGACTGCTGAGCGTGGACACTTCCTGTGTCTGTCCTTTCAAAGTAAACTCACACATGCTCCAGTAACCCAGAAGAGGTGATACGCATCAAGTCCAATTTCACAGGAAACACTGAAAATAACAGTAAATAAAATGAACTCATAGATACTCATAAAATTCACAAACACTCAGCAAAAAATTTATACGTGCAATATGTAATTTTCTGCCGCTAGGGGTCTCAAACCAAAACAATAACAGAAGACGGATTTGGATGACGTCACGAAGTAGTGTGGGATCATGGGAGTTGTAGTCATATAACAGATACAGATCTGACGTTCCACACTCCGTGAAACCAAAACCGACCGTGGCAGTTTTTTTGGCAGAGCGAGCTACTTACTTTAGCTGAGCGGTTAGCAATCTGCTAGTTATTTGAGCAAACTGCTAGTTACTTGGCTTTACAGTTAGCGATGGCTTCTCACTCTCTGCGGCTCTCTCTGTCTCAGTGCGTCTTATGTTTAGCTATTCCTCTGCCTCTTTTATAAATGCAGCTCATTTACTGGCATCAGCTCAGCATTATAGAAACCTATCGTTAGATGTTGTGGTTAGCCAGCCTCCGCTCCGCAGCACTGGTGCCCCGGCGGGCCGCAGTGCTTGCAGTACACTGGTGGAAATGATTAATATTTCGATAACATCAGCCAGATGTTTGCTTACCTGTCTAGTAGAACACACGCGAGGTCTAGATTTTCACGAAGCTCTCTCCATCTCAGAAAGGCCACACCAATATTTATCCTGGATTTAGCTCTCTTCTTATCCCAAATTCTTCTGGGATCGCTTGGCTGACCCGTACGTTTCCGTTTTACCGGCTTGTTTACCGGGACAGCTTCGGTGTCAGAAGGTGCATAACCATGATCCATGACGAGTTAGCTTAGCCTAGCAACAGTAACGTTCATTCTCTGACGTCTCATCCGGTCTGCTTCTTCTTCTCCGTCATTTAATGGCTATGGTAACTGAGCTACGTCGCCATTGACATGCGACCTAATGACACGGTCCGTAACTTTTATTAATATTTCATATTTATCTGGGTTTGAAAAATTGTTGGAAACATTTCTGATAATCAAAGTACACAACTAAACAAAATATATAATATTGGTTTAGTCGTGTTTATACATTTTTATGTGGAAAAACTACATATTATACCTCGTCGTCGTCGTCGTCGTCGTCCTCCGCTTATCCGGGTCCGGGTCGCGGGGGCAGCAGCCTCAGCAAGGAAGCCCAGACAGTCCTCTCCCCAGCCACTTCCATCAGCTCTTCCGCGGGAACCCCGAGGCGTTCCCAGGCCAGCCGGGTGATGTAGTCCCTCCAGCGTGTCCTGGGGCGGCCCCGAGGTCTCCTCCCGGTTGGACATACCCGAAACACCTCCCAAGGGAGGCGTCCGGAAGGCATCCTTACCAGATGCCCGAACCACCTCAACTGGCTCCTCTCGATGTGGAGGAGCAGCGGCTCTACTCTGAGTCCCTCCCGGATGTCTGAGCTCCTCACCCTATCTCTAAGGCTGAGCCCAGCCACTCTGCAGAGGAAACTCATTTCGGCTGCTTGTATTCGCGATCTCATTCTTTCGGTCACTACCCAGAGCTCGTGACCATAGGTGAGGGTTGGAACGAAGATCGACCGGTAAATCGAGAGCTTCGCTTTCTGGCCAAGCTCCCTTTTCACCACAACGGACCGGTTAAGCGCCTGCATCACTGCTGACACTGCCCCAATCCGCCTGTCAATCTCCCGCTCCATCCTACCCTCACTCGTGAACAAGATCCCGAGATACTTAAACTCCTCCACCTGAGGAAGGACCTCCCCCCCTGACCTGGAGTGGGCAATCCACACTTTTCCGGCTGAGGACCATGGCCTCGGACTTGGAGGTGCTGATTCTCATCCCAGCCGCTTCACACTCGGCTGCGAACCGCCCCAGCGAGAGCTGGAGGTCACTGCTCGATGGAGCTAGGAGGACCACGTTATCCGCAAAAAGCAGGGACGAGATTCTCCCATCACCGAACCTGACACCCTCCACCACTCGGCTGCGCATATTATACCTTTAAATGATAAATAAAATGTACAAAACACACTTTACCAACAAGAAATAATTAAGTGCACTTCTGTGTGTGTGTGTGTGTGTGTCTGTGTGTGTGCAGGTGAACGGGACGGAGGCTGATTATGAGTACGAGGAGATCACGCTGGAGAGGGTAAGATGACAGCAGACGACCTTTTGTATTTCCCCCTCGTGTCACATCCGTGATGTAACAGTCCACAGCTCACACTGAATCCTGGCAGCAGACACTGCTCAACTTAGGCGTACCACATTTTAAGACTCCTGTGTAGCCTCCAGCCCTGTGGGGGAGAGGCAGCTGCACCTCCAGGTGATAACATGATGTCATCGTGACGTCGGCCCTAAAAGGGTCTATTGGTGCGGTGTGGCGCAGTGCATTCTGGTAGTTGTCATTTTTCTTCCTCTTGTTTGTCCTGCTGACAGCTCAGTTGTATGAATAGATCATCCTTCCAGCAGTGAGATGCGTCTTTAACGATAAGATATTTCACACTTTGATGCGACCACGATACTAACCAGCAGGAGTCTGAATATTTATCCTTTCATATAAACACAGCCTTCCAAATTATATTTCTAAGTAAACATAAGAGAAGAATGTGCTTTTCTCTTTACAAACGTTGGTGTAATTCTACTCTGATTAAACCTCAGTTGCTAACGTGTGAAGAAGCAGAAGAGAATAAGAGCCTAAGGCCTGTTGAGCCTACAGACAGAATAACAGACAGGCTGTACTGTAGCTCCTGCAGGACTCAGCTGGCAGAGATGGATTTAATTCACGCTGCACTGATGATAATTTGCACTTGAAGAAGCACAGCTGAATTAGGACAAGAAGATATAACAGAAGATAATAAAGAAGATTTCACCACAGGCAGAGCGAGGGATTAAAACACAGCTGCATTAAAGAGAAACACACACGAGTTGATTCATTATGTCCTCGTTTCACCAGATCTCACACACATTCGGACACTTTTAAATATTTAAAATAAAGTGCTGGAGGTTCGTGAAGTACGACGGCGCATCAGGGACACTGCAGGTTAAAGCTAGAATTACTGCCCTGTGGTTGTTCACCCCCGCTGCCCGTCAACGAAAACAAAGACAACAATGGTTTAATGTGATCAGACGAAAGGACTGTTCCATTCCGTCTGACAACAACTGGAAAGTCTTGAAGAGCAGCAAGATTAAATCATCGTATCCTCATTCAAGTTAGTGCAGCGCAGAAGAAGCTTCATGTGCCGCTGAGGGACTTTGATCAGAATACAGGGGGCCCCGCCGCCAACGCTCTATCGAGTTCTCTGTATACATCCATGGGGTTGAGTCTGAACATGGGGCTTGACAAGGTGAACACAAAACTTTTTAATTCAGTGTTTAGCTGCTGTGAATGAAACTCACTCAACACTTCCCTCACATCCAAAACCTCCAGCAGCTCAAAGGCAATGAGCACTTCCTTTCCTGACTTTTAATGTGAAAACTCTGCAGGAAGTGTGCAGAAAAAATGGCAAACAAGAAGTTAAAAGCAAGATATGTAAATCCCAGACACATCAAACTGACCTCAGAGAGCTAGCGGTGATGAGACCCCCCTGCTCTGTCGCCAAAAAGTTGCACATGAACACACCACAGAGACTCCAGCTGACGGCCAACCATCACGCACATTCTGTGCCTGCGTGAGAGGAAATAACTCTCCACAGCAGCAGCGTCTGTATTTATCATTCAAAAAGGAAAACAGGAAGAGTGTCTTGATGCTAGTTAGCCAGTTAGCACATTAACAACACAATCAGAGCATTTTTACTGTGCCCCAGTGAACAGTAACACAAACCATCAGGAAAAATAATCTGACCTGATGGAACAAGTTGGTTTTGGTCTCGCTCCCTCTGGACTTTAGCTCCTCCTTTACTCAACTCACTGACATTTCTCTGCTCGTGTGCTGAGCTGAACTGACAGTCAGGCAGATTTCAGGCTTCGCCATCGCTGTCACTGATTCAACATGCTGCATCGGCTGGAAAAAAGCAGAGAGGGGTGATGAGGGGCAATAGTGTGGGATACACGGCACTGAGGAGGGCGGCGGACGCTCACTGATGGCTGACCGTCATCTTGGTGTGTCGGGGCCTTAACATATAAACGAACCATAAAACCTGAGGATGATTCTCAACACGAAGATGAAAACTCTTAAATTTAGGATCTCTGAAGGAGCAGAAATGATTTTTACGAGTCTGTCGACCTCAAATATCCATCAGACACCAACGTTCTGAACGTAAATCTCTGAGACTGTTTGTTTCATATGGAGCATGCTGTGTGTGTGTGTAATCACTCATCAGTTACTGTTGTTAGAACGTGTGTTTTGTTTGTTTGTTTTTATTGTGGTTGTCATGGTGATTGTCTGCGTATCCAGGGGAACTCGGGTCTGGGCTTCAGCATCGCGGGCGGCACAGACAACCCTCACATCGGTGAAGACCCCAGCATCTTCATCACCAAAGTCATACCTGGAGGAGCCGCTGCTCAGGACGGACGGCTCAGGTGAGACGACACACACACACACACCTGGAGTGAAACTTCAGGCTTTTGAAGACAATATTTTATCAGATACAAACTGAATTTATGAACCAGCTGTTGATAAGTTAGTTAGGAGCTGGTGTCTTTTACCCAGAAGCCCCTGCAGCGTCCTGCCGCCTTTCACTCCTTCATCCATAATGCAGCAGACAGAGTCTGACACACCTGATCCAGGTGGTGGTGATGATGATGATGAGCTGTGGGATGAAGAGCCGGTGCTGCCTCAGGCTCAGGTTGCCTCTAACACATGACCCC
This sequence comes from Epinephelus fuscoguttatus, assembly GCF_011397635.1. Lineage (NCBI taxonomy): Eukaryota > Metazoa > Chordata > Actinopteri > Perciformes > Serranidae > Epinephelus > Epinephelus fuscoguttatus. The sequence goes on from NC_064766.1 coordinate 41,440,261, forward strand.
TGTGTTGTGGGTCTGTCAGTCATCAGTGAGGCTCATGTGTCTGACTGAAAGCTCCGGTCACTTCCTGCCACACTGAGTCAGGAGGAAAGGAAGAGTTCAGAGGAGAGAAGAAATGGACGAAGAAAAGTGAAGCTGAGCGACGAGCGTCGTCAGTTTGCTTTCCTGCTTCAGTCCAGTGTGAAACGTAACGACCAAAAGATCAAATAAAACGAGCTTTAAATACGATGTCATGCAAGAAAACAGGCTTAAAGCACTAAATGACCAAACTGGAACTTAGGTGGTGAAGTTGGTGTTGAGCTCCTGCTGTGCACGTCACGATACCAGAAAGTAGTCGGTGCCAACACTACTGAAGTTCCATGATTCTCCATAGACCATTTGGTACCACGCTACAAAACAAAAACAAATCAGTAAATCCTAGAAACACACACTCCTTTATTAAAAACATTCAAATTAAATTTTAATGTCATTATTAATCCCCGATGATCCGTCTTAAACACAAAGTACTAGTCTATGTCAGGAACACTCCATAAAACTTCAACTATTTGCTTAAATCCCTGAACTCAACAGGCCTGTATATGAGACAGGACTGTTTCTCAGCGAAGATGGGAAACAAGTACAAATAATTTATTTAAACCCAAATTAATATTACTTGTAACACTTAACTTACAGCAGACAGAGCATCAGAGAGAGAGTTACAGCACCGACATACCGACACAACACACTTTATCCTGTTAAAACAATCCTCACAACTCTTGCCTGGTGCTCATGGTTTCAGTAAAATGAACTGAACGACGTGATGTGCGTTCTGAGCAGCTAACGAATGTTGGAGTACGTGTGTAGCCAGCAACCTGTTTTATATGTCCAAAGAACTTCTATCAAAATGAACGGCTTGGCAACCAGACCAGGCTTCTAATTGAGACAGGCCTTTATTTGTCAAGATGTGTAGCTACACTGGGCTGGTGAAAAGGGACTGGGCGGTGAACTGAAGTTTTACGGTATATAAATATGCGGCTCTCGTTCATGTAAGATGTGACGGTTGGTATTTGTCCCGCCCCTCCTCTGCTGTGATTGGATTGCTGGGTAAAAACTGACAGTGATGAGAGCAGCGTTTTGCCCAAAGTTGAACATTTTTCACTTCTTGGTGACCAGAAAAAAAACACCAAACATGCAGAGCTGCAAATCACTAGTTTCATCATGATACAATATCATATCAAGTCTCTGGGGTCCGCTCATAATTCCGACATCCCATTGTTCCGACCATATTAAACCCATTGTTACGAAATCTAATTTTTCGTTAATTTGGGTTAAAATTATAACTTTCAACATCGTTTCTACTTCCTCAAAACAGGGCGACCGTTGTCGTCATGGCAACAATAAACAACACGACAACACGGTCTCTCGCTGCTTGCTTTTTCAACTTTTTTGCATTGCAATATTGAGATTTCGGAACAATGGGACTTCGTAACAATGGGTTTAATATGGTCGGACCAATGGGATGTCGAAACATTGAGATTTCGGAACAATGGGTAATTTTCGGAATAATGGGATGTCAGAATTATGACATGGCACCTATTCTCTGCGTCTCCTCACAGAACGGCTCGGTTTAATTTCAGCCTGAACATTGTTGAAACAGCAGCTGATGTTGCTGCAGTGAGAAGTTAGCGGCGTGAGATGTCGTCCAGGCAGGAACGTTGTGTTGTTCACAGCATTGTTTCCATATGACATGTGCTCTGTCTGCTGACTTCCACACTATTGACTTAGAGTAAATAAAGTATCCTCATCATCTGCCTGCTGCTGTTTGACAGTGACAGACTTCCAAAATAAGCCATAACTTAAAGATGATGATACGGATCAATGTTTTTACTTTGTATCAATGATATTGAATCGTTGATCATTAAATCGATATATTAGTCTAGATCGCTGGATCGTTACACCTCTACTGGAGTTTGTAGCGGAGTGTAAATATGCAGCACTCCCATTGCAAAGACTTAACAATTGGCATTTAACATCAGACTAAAACACCAGCAGGTGTCGGGTCTGAAAGATTTGAATCCTCGGTACAGTACGGTCCTCGAGAAAGAACGAGTACTGTCATGTTTTCGGAATTTTGGCATCATCTTGGTGCCAAACAGAGGTGGACGAAGTACCTGAAAGGTGAACTTGAGTAAAAGTACAGATTTCTGACCAGAGAATGACTTTGGTAGAGAATAAAGTCACAGAATATGACTTGAGTGAAAGAATTTAAGTATCTGATTTTTACTGCATTTAAGTGTCGAGTAATTTTATGATCCTAAATGTACAAACATTTTTCAACAGTATTGAAAGTAAAAGTACAAATTAACGCAAGTAATAAAAAAGCAAGTGGTCAGAATTTTACATGTAGATTCTGAACATGTCAAAATGGTGAGAAGAAGTGACACCTGAGGAAAGACGAGATCTTTTTAAGGAGCAAAATCCATTTTTTTTTCATTTAGTCATCCGTCCATCCCTCCATCCTTCCCTGTTTCGCAGTAACAGAGATGTGTAGGGGAAATGTGTGGGAGTAAAAGTGAAAGTTGACAGTAGTGCCCATCCCTACTGCCGAACTGTGAAACCTGACTGTGACGACACAACCGTCCCTTCTCTTTATGCACCTGTGAAACAAACGAGACAATGTGTTTATATCATGTGGAACTGTCTGCCTTCAAGGTGACGCTAAAAGTCTTCCTGTGTTTCAGGGTTAATGATGTCATCCTGAGAGTTAACGAGGCGGATGTTCGGGATGTGACCCACAGCCGAGCCGTGGAGGCCCTGAAGGAGGCCGGCTCGCTGGTCCGACTCTACGTCCGCAGGAGGAAACCCGTCTCAGAGAAAGTGATGGAGATCAAACTGGTGAAAGGACCCAAAGGTGACAGAGGGTGAAACCATTAAACATCCAGTGAGCATGTGCAGAAGCTAACGTGTCGAGCGTCCTGTAGCTCCTGTAGTGGAGCGTACAGACGGGGTGGATGTGTTGTCGGATCGTCTCGGCTTGCCGAGGAGCTTTAGTGAAATCCCTCAGGGCCTCATGATTATTCAAGAAGCCAGGCTCAAGAACAAAGCCTCGGTTTCCACGGAAACATCCTAAAATATGCTTTTGTGCATTCATGTGCCCTGATTGGTGTCAGTGTGTAAAATTGGCAGCAGCATGTGTCAGTGATATCTTCTAAATCTTACTGTGCAGTGAAGGTAGGTGCTGCTGCTGGTCTAACGGTCCCCCCACCCCCACCCCCCCCGGTCCTGGTCCTGGTGTGTTGCAGGTCTGGGCTTCAGTATAGCAGGCGGAGTGGGGAACCAGCACATCCCAGGCGACAACAGCATCTACGTCACCAAGATCATTGAAGGAGGAGCTGCACATAAAGACGGGAGGCTGCAGATCGGAGACAAACTGCTGGCTGTAAGAACCTTCCACACAGATCTGTGTCCTGTCACAGCTTTTATCCAACATGTCCACTCGTCTCGTGACGTTTGGAATCAGTTTTATGGGCTCAGATTGTCGAAGCATGTTGTATATTATTTTAAAAAAGATTAAAAAGATTTTTTTTTCTCTTAAATATCATTTGTCTGATAAAACATAAAACCTCAGCAAAGAACAAGTAAAGTTAACTGGAAGACCTGAAAGAAATCAGAGAGGCTGAAGTGGACACATTTAGTCTTCCTTCGAATAGTGGTGGTAGTGTTTGTAGTAACGTTGGTGGGAGTAGTTTTAGTGGTAGTAATGGAGGTAGTAAATGGTTATTATTTTACACTACGAGTCACATTCACACACGCATTCATACACTGGTCAAGGCTACCATACCAGGTGCCACCTGCTACTCAGTTTTTACCACACTCACACACCGATAGAACCTTCGGGAGCGATTTGGGGTTCAGTATCTTGCTCAAGGACACTTCGACATGCAGACTGGACGACCCGCTCTACCTCTGAGCCACAGCCGTCCTAACTGTACGTTCAAACCAGAAGCTTCCAAAGAGGCAAAGTCTCTCGCAGACATCCAAGAAGCACAACTGTCAAAATATTTGTGGCAGCTTTGGTCGCTCTAGTCGCTCATCTCGTGAATCATTGAATGCTCGATCGTGCTTATCAATTTGAGGGGCTGTCCACACCAACGCGGGTATTTATATAACCGTGACTCTTTGCTCACGGTTTGGCCTTTCATCCACACGTAACCGCAGTTTTGGGCCCCTGTAACCGGAGTTATTTGTAACCGGAGTCCAGGGTGAACTTTTTGGAAAAGTTCGGTGTCAGCAGTCACGTGTGGACAGGATAACCACAGTTATTTTGTCTCGTCTCCATTGTATGACATCACAGTGTGCGACGTAAACAGAAAACAGCTGTGTTATTACCGATCCAGAGTGTGCGAGAGACGATTTGAGGATGGACCTAAACAAAATACTGCTGCTATTTAGCAGCATATCAGCACTTTGTGGCTGTATCATACAACTAACGCTACTCATCCAGCAACAGAGGCGCAAGAGTGTGCTATTACGGAGACTGCTCCAGCTGCATAATAGTACCCCAGCACACGACACCGCTTGTGACGTTTTACTGCCTTCTGATTGGCTACAATGACCTTACAGTTAGGAGTTATATCGCCACCTACTGCTTTGGCATGTGTATTACATTGCTTGATAGTGGAATTTGCGGTGTCATGTGGACGGAGGTATTTTTATTGCACCGCTCGTATGGACGCAGATTTTTTAAAAACTGGAGGCGAAAAAAGTTCTGTTTTAAAAATACCCGTGCTCGTGTGGACTAGGCCTAAATGAGGCGCAAAGCGACTACTGGCTTGAAAGCAGCGTAGTTGCTGCTTGCTGTTGTCCAGTCAGAAAGTTCATAGTGTGTTGATAAAGTGCTTTGCAGTGTGTCATCCCATTCAAACCAAGCAAGGAAGACTTGCATGCTACGTCGCAACATTAGCCTGCAGTTCTCTTCTCTATTACGAACATTACACACTTTAAATCTCACCAGACCAACCAACTACCTCTGCGACGCCGTCCCAAGCCTCATTCTTTTTATTTTGGTCTCTGTAACCGAACAGCGACACATTATGAAGGACTGAGTGGGCACGAACGCAAGTAATCAGCTTCTTGATATCCATTGTCGGAACAAGTGTGCTGTAGGAACTAAAGTTAAATGGCTTGTTCTCTGGGACCCGCTTCATCGAAGCATGTCAGCATTACGATTGGTTGTCGCCAAACCGCGTCAAAGTTATTACCATAAAGTTAAACGAGTTGTAACTCCCTGCCGGACCGCTCCGGTCGCTTTGTCGCGTCCAAGCCGCGCGGCTGACGACCAGGTTGCCCTAGTCGCCGGGCTCTCATTGAAAATGAATGACCTCCACCGTTTTGGAAGCTCTGGTCGCTGTTGGTGTGAACGTACAGTTGCAGTTGTTGTGGTGGTGGCAGTAGCACTAGTAGTTGTAGTAAGCAGGGCTCGACAGTGCGAGCGTTTCACTCGCATTTGCGACTAAAAATAGGTGTGTGCGAGCTGTAAAAAATATTTAGGGGCACATGTGCACATAAAAAAATCAGCCGAAGCAGCCTATATTTTTGTCAATAAAAAAATATGATAATCTAACCGCAAATGTTGGAGGAACTCCAGCCGCCTTCCCTCTTCCCTCTTCCCCGTGTGACATAGTTATGGGCGGTTTTCCAAGCCACTGTCGGCACAATGAATATAAGTCCCACTGTCGGCAGGGTGGAAATAAGTCAAAGCGTGGCGGAGAAGAGGGACCGGGAAAAGCGGCGGACCTCCGTGGAAGCCTGCACCGTTCTCCACGGTACTGCTGCTGGGCAGGGTGGAGATAAGTCCTGCAGAGTGTCAGAGGACCTGGAGAATGTTTTAGGATAGTAATAACATTATATAAGATAATCATATTGCAAAGATAATATGTATAAGATAATAACATTAAAGACAAAATTAAATTGCAGTACTTTTTCAAAACTTGATGATTTTACCTTTCTGTACATTTTGTATACAAATTAATTAAATAATTTTGCTTGTAAATGTCTATTTGCATCACGATTTTACAGAAAACACATTATTTGATCAATTTACGTTGTGCCCCTAAAGTTCTTTGTGCGCTCCTTACTTTTTCAACTTAGGAGCACATGCGCTCCTTGGGAAAAAAGTTAGCGTCAAGCACTGAGTAAGGATGATGGTAGTAGTGGTAGTAATGGTGGGAGTATTTGTAGTGTTGGTGGTGGTGGTAGCACTGGTAGTAGTAGTGTTGGTAGATGTGGTTGTGTTGGTGGTAGTATTGTTGCTGGTAGTAGTAATGTTAGTGGTGATAGTATCAGTAGTAACAGTGGTGGTAGTTGTAGGTGTGCAGTAGTACCTAAAACCTGCCATGAAAAGATTCCCTTCCCTAAAACATGAGTCAGGTTTTTAAAATCATCCAACATCAGGAACTTTAACTCTGAAGGTTAAAAGTATTTTCATCATCGTATCATGAGCAATAAAACATCAACAAAACAACCTCTGTTAAACGTCACACACAGCTGTTATACAATAAGATAAATAAAGCTTTGACCTCACTCATAGAGGAGTGACCCTGTTACATGTCTCAGAGGAAGATGGAGGTCGATGGTGTGATGTGATGTAGTGTGTTATGAAGCAGTGATGTGTCTGTGCTCAGGTGAACAGTGCTTGCCTGGAGGAGGTGAGCCACGAACACGCCGTCACTGCCTTGAAAAACACTCCTGACGTGGTCTACTTGAAAGTGGCTAAACCCAACAGTGTCTTCATGAACGACAGCTTCGCCCCGCCCGACCTCACCAACTGTAAGTTTATTCCTCTGTACAGAGACGTATTTGTGTACGACTCTCCACGCTGGATAAAAGAGACGTGGATTATACTGCACACGTTCTGCTGTTGTTAAATGTGATCGCCTATGACTGTGTGTAGAATTGTGTATCAAGAATTCTTTTGTTTTTGTTTCTTCGTTCACTGTGGAGGCACGCAGGAAAAACGTTAAAAAAAATTTCTTTATGAATTCAACGTAACACAGGGTGTGTCACTGAGCTACAGATGTTCATTAGGAGGGTGAAGGATGCCTTTAATGACTTGTCTAATGGGACAGGAGGAGGTGCGTTCACGGACACAGTCCTAACGTTTCAAAACAAGGACAAACTCTCCATCCTCTCGGCGGCTTAACAAGGACATGAAGCCTGTTTTCTGGTTACTGTCTTCACACATCACACAAACCAGATTAACAGGTCCTGGTTCAGATTGTCCGGGCTGACTTTCTGCCTTTGGCCCTGAAGTCGTGTTGAATTCAGGAGGGACTGCAGCGTGTCTCAGATGATGGGGTGGTGATGATGGTGGTGGAGGAGTTCCCAGTGGTATTTATCAAACAACACGTTTCAAAGTCAAGGCGAGGCAGAGCTCTCAAACACATTCAGAGCACGGACCCTGGATTGGTTCCCAACGACTCCCCCGCTGAACCTTAAAGTGGAGACGCTGAAGGACAAACCGGTCCTGGACTGATGATGCAGGGGGAACGATGTCCAGCCGAACCGTCTGACCTGCAGAGAGCGAGGAACTGATCAGATGTTGGGTCGCTGAGAGGTTCAAACAGACTGGAGATCATCTGACCATCATAACAATAATAATAATAATTTATATATCTCAAAAACAAGTTTAAAAGTTGACAGACATAAAAACAAAATATAAAGCACAGTATTAGTTTAATATAGCTAAATATGAAAAGAGTAGAGATGATGAATTGAAATTTGAGAATAACCAAATTAATGGGAGCAAACAAACAAAAAAAACTATCACCGGTTACTTTCCTTTATGACTCAGTGTCTTTATGTGTCTGTTAGGGGTGCATGATTAATATTCATACTAGGGATACACCAATATGGATTTTATTCAACCGATACTGATACTTACCTGCATCTCATGGCCGATAACTGATAACTTTACATTTGTATTTTAAGCAGAAGTGAATAACGTGTAGTCTGTGTTCACCTGAGAGTCAGAGAGGCTGGTTTAATGTTCCACAGCTCTGACCGAACCAAATCAAACTGTTAACAAACACAAACAACAGGTGTGACTTTTCATACCTGCCAACATCAGGACCACCCTCACTGGCCCCGCCCCCTTATAACCTTACACGAGTGGAGTCTCCACTGACAGAGACAAACACTGACATCTGCTGGATCACATGTTCATATCGTCACGCCCAGGCGCCGTCTCACTGTCCCACCACAGACCAGCCCACAGCTACTGTTGACTCACCTCACACATTAACACTCAGCTCACACACACACACACACACACACACAGACTCGGAGAGGTGATGATACCAATAAGCACTAACTGTAGCATCACATGGCGAGCGGTTATTAATAAGTTTAACAACAGTGGAGCCTTGTAAAAGCTCGGTGTCGGATGTTAGACGCTGCTGCTAATTAGCTCGTGCTAACACTCTGGAGACGGTCCTTCAGCACAGTGTCTAACCTGTTTATCAGCTAGCTTGATGCTAACTAGCATCAAGGCGCTCTCCCTGTTTTCCTTTTTGAATGATGAATACCGACGACCGCCACCTGCTGTTACAGCGATCTGTTTGCTCTCACACAGGCCCAGAACATATGTGGTAGTTGGCCGCCAGCTGCAGTCACTGCAGCGTGTTCACATGCAACTTCTTGGCCGAGACACAGGTGACATGAGGCGAAACAACAGTCAGCTTTTGTCGCTGCTGGTTCTTGTAGTGGACACACACTGACGATGTGAACATGCCCAGAGTGGTGTAGGGGTGAGTTCGTGTACAAAAATCTCTTAACGTTTAGAGTGGGTCATTTTTTTCGTTTTTCCGCTGGGTGGTGCTATTGCATTATACCAGTAAAGCCCCAGTTATACGAATACCAACCGAACGGGCCATTTAACCAACAGTTACAGTCCGCCATCCCAAATTCTGGCCCCTGAGTCCTGACAGTAAGCTATGGCGAGCCTGTAGAAGCCTTATTTCACATGCATGTCAGCGATTTTCACCGGGGACGCATGCGAGTAATTCAGGCTGACATTACCTGTTTTTCAGCGAACTCCTCTGTTAATTTCATTAAAAGGCATGGCATATAGGTCCACAGTAACTTGTTATTGTTGTTATTATTATTGGGTCTTATAAGAGTGGGCTACAGTGAGTACCGGGCCATCAAATCACAGCATCCGCAGTGAGAGGACATGGAATTGTGTGCGCTTTTACGCATGCAGGTGTAGGTGATCATGGATATTTGATGTGGGAAAGATGTAGCCAGATGTGTTACCTGTTTTTAAGTGGCACCGAGATACGTGGCTCATCCGTCCGTCCGTCCGTAGCACGAGTCATATGCGCCACTTCACCACCGACCAGTGCATAAAAGTGCAAACAATTCTGTGTCCTCTCACCACAGATGCTGTGATTTGATGATCGGGTACTCATTGTAGCTCACTGGCGAACGACCCCCTTAACGAACGCACCAGGGTGTTTTTTGTTTGTTTTTTTTAAGATATTTTTTGGGCATTTTAGCCTTTAATTGATAGGACAGCTTAAGTGTGAAGGGGGGAGGGAGAGAGAGAGGGAGTGACATGCAGCAAAGGGCCACAGGCTGCAGTCGAACCTGGGCTGCTGCGGCAACAGCCTTGTACATGGGGCGCCTGCTCCACCACTAAGCCACCGACCCCCTTAACGAACGCGCCGTTTTAATAGAACGGAGCACGTAGGCACTGACCTGTTGCCAAACCTGGTCTCACACCATTTCTTGTCATATTCACAGTTAGTCAACAATTAGTATTACCGCCTCCCCCCTAAAAAAAAACAAAACAAAAAAAGTTTTTGTGTACTAATTTTTTATAACCGTTTATGATCTCAAACACGTGTAAACGTGTACACGGACTCACCCCTAGAGTGGATACACTGCAGCCTGTTTGCGGCTGTCTGCAGTGCTCTCTCTCAATACTGAACACATTTCAATAAATTGCTGTTCTTGTTAGTCACACTCAAAAAATGCTGAACTCACCCTTTTAAAAACAGCAGACATGAATCACTTGGTTTTAACAGATGCTTTTTAACTGTGAACAGTGAGCCCAACACGTACTAAACATGTTCTCCATGTTCAGTGAAAATCTCGACAAAGTCTAAAACAAACTGAGAGCAGTTGTAAAGAGATTAAAGCAGAAGGAGCATGAGCAGACTGCTGCTCCTTTAAAGCCCGTCTGCCAAATGTTCTACAGGCTGAACAACATCTGAAGAGACTGAACTGTAAACTGTGACACAGTCTGACTGACTCGGCACCCTGACCGACAGGAGGGGTCTGATTTTTGCAAAGTTTCCGGCCCCTCAGCTGATCATTGTGATGATCCAAACATGTCTGATTGAGTCTTTTACAGTCCCGACTGTACAGACCAAAACAAGAGAACAAAAAAGCAACACACTCACAACACTGGCGTTTTAATTTCAACTTACTAAGATCAACATTTTTGCAGGAAAGCATCCATATTTAAAAATGAAAAGGTGTTTGAGGATTCGGAGATGTGGCTGTATCAGCACTCCACCCATCCAACATCTACCATCAGATGCCTTTAGATCCCTTTTCTCCAAAGACCCCCCTCATCGACCCCCCACCCTCCTCTTCCTCTGCTGATGTCGAGGTTGAGACGCGTGAAGGACGAGCAGCAAATCCAATCAGCGAGCGTCGAGCTGCATCACTGCCGTCACTGTAGCAGAGCTAATCCACACAGCAACACTGCGGTGCACTAACGCTGATGTGCTGCCACAGATCCGAGCCGGAGGTAATGAATGAGAAATAATTCTGTTAAGTGTTCTGACTCCATCGTGGAGCGGCTCAGGAACAAACACAGAGGGAATGATTGTTGTGATGATGATGCAGCTGGCCGTCCCATCATCCCCTGCTCCGCTTATCACACGCACTGACTGGACAGACTGGATCAGACGATCAAGAGAAGTGAACAGATTTAATTTCCTCTGGTGTTCATGAACCTCAGGAAGAACGACGACGTGCTCCAGAGCCCACTTTGATTTTTTCAAAATTACTGTTTGAGAAGGTGAAACTGTAAAATTTGGCTTTTTTTTTTGGTTTGTAAATGAGCAAAACAACTAATCAAATACCAAGATTGATTTTCTTTTGGTTGATTAATCAGGTCATTATCTCTGAATGCATTGATCAACATGGAATTTTCCACCATGTTTATACCTCAGTATCGCTGCATTTAATGTCTGACTGTGTATCAAGCCTTCCTTTGGTAATGCTAGAAATCAATCAGCAATTATTTTGATTTATTTCACATCATCCAAAAACAGACATTACTATATTTAACATTTCTCACATATTTTACTTTTTTTCCCCCAGATATTTTATGAATGGTTTTTGGATATTATACACATTTTTATTTTATTTTTTACCATTTTTTCAGATATTTTACTTTTTTCATATAATTTATTATTATTTCGGAATTTTTTTAACAATGATTTTGGGATATTTTTCCAGGATAATTTTCTTACATCTTTAAAATATTTTACTCATAAGTTTTGGATATGTAACTTTTTTTTTTTTTTTTTTTTTTTTTTTTCAAAATAATTTACCAATAATTTCCAGATTTTTTCAGAATTGATTTACCGATAATTTTTTAATATTTTCTTTTTGATATTTTTGTTATTTGTTGTCTTTTTTTTCCAAATCTTTCACTAATAATTTTCAGATAGTTCAGTAATTATCTTGAATTGTTCATAATCATTTTGAGTTTTTTTATATTTTTGAGTATTTTACCTATAATTTTTGGACATTTACAGAATATTTTTTTAAATGTTTTTCTGCGCATTTTCAGATATTTTATTGTTGTTTTGGAATTCTTAACTTTTTAAAAAATATTTTTACTATACTTCAGTGAGTATTTTGCTTATAATTCTTGGATATTTTTTTCTCTGAATATTTTTCTTATAATTGATGTTATTGCCATACCACTGAAAATTAAATACATCACAACATTTATGGATATTGCAGTCTCACATTACTGTATGTCATGATGGGTGATTAAAGTCCTGAATCAGATTTTAAGAACAGAAACTTTTTAGGTGAGTTTTTGATGATGCAGCAGAAACAGACGCTCCTCGCTCTAACTTTCCTCTTCAGCTGAATCATTTTCTCCCCATCAGAGGAAACTCTGCGACTGTTTGATGCCTGAAACATTAAATCTGTCCGTGAACAAGTTTAAACTCATTAAGATGATCTCACAGCTGTATTTCTAACTCCTACACGTCCAAACGTGTGCCTGGGTCTCCACAGTGAGCACTCACAGCTTGTGATCAGACCTGGTCAAGTTTCTCACTCACTAGTTTAGTTTACGACCCCCTCGGCGGCGCCCGGCCTCGTCCAATCAGATGGTAACAGGAGCCTGACAGGTGAGTGCAGACGAGGGTCTGAGCAGGTGTGCCTTCAGATGGAGGGAAACTGTAGAGGCTGAAACACTCTCTGCTGCTCAGAGTAAGTGTGTCGGGAGGACGTGGACATGTTTTTACTCACTGACGGATGTTTCAGGTTATCGAAATAACTTTCTTCTTTTTACTTGGTCTCTGATGGAACTGGATTATTTCTAATGTTTGACCTAAATGCGCTCTCCCTCTGCGTGTCTCTGTTTCAGCGTACTCCCAGCACATGGAGAACCATATCAGCCCCCCCAACGTCCTGGGTCAGCCCCTCCCCCCGCCAGCATCCTCGGGACGCTACTCCCCGACCCCGAAGAGCATGCTGGGAGACGACGATGTCACCCGGTGAGGACCAACACATCTTGTTTAACCCTCTCTGACGTTTTCAGACAGCAGACTCAAAGATGGGGATTGTTATTCAGTGTTTTTTTTTCCTCAAATTTGGCACAAACTTCCACTTGGACTCAGCAATAAACTGATCAGATTTTGGTGGTTGCACGTTAAACATGAAGGTCACTGTGACCTTTCGTCTGTCTCATGTTCGTAAAAGCAGTATCTCAAGAACACCTGAGGGAATTTGATCAATGAATTATTTAGAATTTGGTGGTCAAAGATCAACGTCACTGTGACCTTGTCCATTGCATTCTTGTAAAGACAGTATCTCGAGAACGCCCCAAGGAAATTCTTTTCAGATTTGACACAAACATCTCCTTGGACTTAAAAATAAACTGATCACATTTTAGTGGTTGTATGTCAAAGGTCAAGGTCACTGTGACCTCGCATCCATCTCATGTTCGTGAAAGCAATATCTTACTAACACCTTGAGGGAATTTGATTGATGAATGAATACGATTTTGGTGGTCAAACTCACTGTCAATGTGGTCAATATTACTGTGACCTTTCATCCATCTAATTCTTGTGAACACCATATCTTGACATTTGGCACAAATTTGCGCTTAGATTCAACAATAAGCTGATTAGTTTGGTGGACAAAGGTCACTGTGACCTTGTCCATTGCATTCTTGTAAAGACGGTATCTCAAGAATGGCCCAAGGAATTCTTTTCAGATTTAGCACAAACGTCCACTTGGACTCAACAGTAAACTAATTTGATTTTGGGGGTTGTCCTTTCAAGTTCAGGGTCACTGTGAACACATTGGTCTCATTCTTGTGACTGCAATATCTCAAGAACATCTTGAGGAAAATTGAATAATGAATTAATTCTATTTTGGTGGTCAAGGGTCAAGATTACTGTGACCTTTAATCTGTCTAATCTTGTGAAGACCATATCTCAAGACGGCCTTGAGGACATTTTCTCAAGTTTGGCACAAACTTATGCTTTTACTCAACAATAAACTGATAACTTTTTGGTGGTTGTATGTTAAAGGTCAAGGTCACTATGACCTTGCATCCATCTAATGCTTGTGAAAGCGATATCTCAAGAGTACCTGGAGAGAATTTCTTCAAATTCGGCACAAACATCCACTTAGACTCAATGAATAAGCTGATTAGAATTTGGTGGTCAAAGGTCAGTGTGACTTCACAAAATATGTTTTTGGCCATAACTGAAGAATTCATCCACTAATTCTGACCAAACTTGACACAAATGTCTAACAGGATAAAATAATGAAGGTCAAAAGGTCAAAGGTCAGCTTGACTGTGACATCATCGTGTTTAAAACTGTGCTGATTGTAGTTTAACACACCCACACACTGATTTGATCATCAAACAGTCACGTCTGAGATATTTACAGAAAAGGAGCAGGTGTGTGTTTCAAGTATCAGACGTTCCTCAATAAATTTAGCAAATACTTAATAATGTTAGTGTAGAAATTATCATTGTAATGTGTAAAGTACGTTGTTATCAAAGATACTTAATGATAAAATAATGTTGTGTTTGTATTTTTAATGCTAAAATCCCTCTTTACAGAGAGGCAGAGTATTTTGGAGGGAAATTGTACTTTTACAACAGCTGTGTGCAAAAACAGATAAGAGACCAAAACAAATACAGACATGACTTATCAACAGTCTATAATAATTTATTGAACCTGGAAACATGCAGAGAGCAGCTGATGTTCAGTAGGTTAATGTCGCCGCCCTCTGCTGGTGTTAACCTGCAATTACACACAACACCACCGTCACTCCTGCACTGACGCACACTCACCAGGTGTTATTACAGCTGTAAAAAATCAGGATGATTGACAGCTGTGTGTGAGGTCACACGACGTCAGGATGATTGACAGCTGTGTGTGAGGTCACATGACGTCAGGGTGATTGACAGCTGCGTGGTCCCACAGGGAGCCCAGGAAGGTGGTGCTGCACAGAGGAGCGACAGGACTGGGCTTCAACATCGTGGGCGGGGAGGACGGAGAGGGAATCTTCATCTCCTTCATCCTCGCTGGAGGACCAGCTGACCTCTGTGGAGAGCTGAGGAAAGGAGACAGACTCGTCTCCGTACGTACACACACTTTTATCACACACCTTTATCAGTTTTAAATGTGTTATAAAATCAATATCAGTCTAAGCTGATGCCATATTGACTATATTTTCAGAGCTTTATCATCACGATTCAGAGGGTAACGATAACAGAAATAATAAAACGATTATCGATGCATCAACAATTTATTTTTCTCTTTCTTTTGACTTCAGACTGTATTTTGGGTGATCCATCATTAAATAAACAGATTATTTGACTTGTCCAGGTCCCTTCAGCCTACGTCCATACCTTCACTGTTGAACCAGGGGGCGCCAGTTGGGTTGGGTCCATCTGTGGGCGCTCGTGCTCGTCCACTTTTATATGGGACATACACAGGCCTGCGTAGGGTCGGGTTGGAGTGCTCCGCCAGAGCTGCTGTGTTCTTATTTATGTTCTGCCAGCAGAGGAGCTGCGACGCTGGGCAGCCAGGCACGAGGTTTTTAAGGTCAAACAGACGGAGCAGAGACAGAGGTGTTTTCATCTGGTTCATGCTGCAGCGTGTGTTGGTCGGCTGGTTAAAGTGCTGATCGCTGCTCATGTCAGTCGCTGGGTGATGGCGTCAGAAAGTATTCACAACATACGTCATGTTTGCCTCGCAGACGTGATTTTTTTAGATGTAACATGAAGTGATGACCACTCCACTCATCATTTAGTCGCTGTTGGGCTTGCACCTGCATTTATGTTGGCACTGGTGGATATAAAACAAGACCATCAGCCTCCACAGCTCCCACTAACAGTGCAGCTCAACATGCACTGAAACAAAACTAAATGAAACACGTGCAACAGCCACACCACCTGGATTAGCTGCGGCTAACAGCTAACAAGCTAATAAAGTTACCTACACAGTGACCTGTACAGGTTCTTGCTCCAAATACGTCTCCAGCCCCCCGACATCATCACAGAACATTCATCAGTGTTTCCAGGAGCTTTTATGACAAATAAAACACACATTTAACCATAAAAAGTATTTGTATTTGTCAAAACCAACCTACCATGAGTCCAGGTCCAGGTCCGAGTCCAGGTGAAGTCTGCAGGGGCTCGTCAGTGTGGCGTTCAAGTACACACACACACAAAAAAGAAAGAAATCTCTGTGGTTACTAAAACATCTCAACAAACAGCATAAGACAGAAAATAACTTGATAATGACACATGAATTAAAATCAGTGCAGCTTCCATAACGACAGGAAGTGACATCACCAACTTGTTAACTCCATTACACAGACGTTAAATTAAAACAAGTTAACTTTAGCTCGTCCACACTGGGTGCTACGCTGACTTTACAGCTGCCTTTTGTTCCTTTTGTAACATCATGTTATGAACAAACAAAAAAATTGTCTACATCTGTATCGCGATGCATCTAAGAACTGATATTTTCCCCCTAGTACCCAACGATCAGAGAAAATTATGCTTCATTTCATTGTTGTCATAATCGCTGAGTTTGTTTATTGTCTTGTGTCTGTTGTCTCCTCCATAAACCGCTGCCAGTCTGACCCAAACAGCTGACCAGCGGCATAATACTTTGTTTTTGTGTAGGAATACTTTTTTGAGAAAAAGTAGCGCCAAAGGAAAGAGCTGTCTGACAGCAGGGTAAATAATGCGGTAAAAATATATTCAATAAAGCGTCCACTTTGACTGATCTTGAGTTTTTAAGTTAGGCCTTTTTTTAGAGGCCCCACCTCAATAAACCCAAACTGTCCCTTTTAGAGAAAGTGGAGGAAACTAAAAACAAGCCGCTGCAGATTTTTGTTAATTTATAAATCAATCTTCAAACGTCTTCTCTTCACGAATATGACCTGTAAGAAAACACTCACACACTAGCAGTTTATTCCTGATGAGTACCTGCTGTGTGTAACGCTGTCGTCTGTGTGTCGCTGTTTTTAGGTAAATGGGGTGGACCTGCGTAACGCCACCCACGAACAGGCAGCCGCCGCCCTGAAGAACGCCGGGCAGACGGTGACCATCATCGCCCACTACAGACCAGAGGGTGAGACACCCGGACACACCCGCACGACACGTCACATCAAATTATTATCAGATATCCACTGAGGCTGTTAGAAGGTTTCAGGCTCTCACTAACACCTCACGTTCATTTTCCATTATGTCCTGGAAAAACCTGGAATTCTGTCGAGCAGTCATGAAAGTCGTTGAAAACCAGGAACTGTCTTTGACTGCGAACTTCCTCTTCCTGTCCAGAGTACAGTCGGTTCGAGGCGAAGATCCACGACCTGAGAGAGCAGATGATGAACAGCAGCATCAGTTCTGGATCTGGATCTTTGCGAACGAGTCAGAAGAGGTCGCTGTACGTCAGGTGAGACGACAGGCGCCGATGTATGGAGGTTCAAAATGGACAAAAATGATAAGACTTATTATGGTCATGTAGTGTTTGTATTCATAAAACCTTATTCAGCCCCAAAACAGACACATTTAAAGATGAAATTGGTTTTAAATATTTCGTTTTATTTATAAATTGATTTATCATTTTAGTTTTGCTACACCTGCAGTGTGAAGTGACGCTTCAGCAGAAGATATTTAACCGAAAATTCAAACTTAATTTTAACTTTTTTGGGGAGGGTTTAAAAAATACGCAAATTAAATAGTTTATCAAGTTATATTTAATTACTCATCTAAAAATGTCTTAGTTCATGATTAATTTATTATATGAAAACTAAAATGATTGATGATGAGAAAAAGATTCTCTGAGCTGCATGTATCAATAATTAAATAATAATTTTTTAAATGTAATTAATTAATCAGACAAAATTGAATTACAGTTAATTTTGAAGTAGATAATTTAGAAGACTAGTTTGCATGAATCAAAATAAACTGGAATAATAACATCAATATATTTATTTGTTATTGATTAAAACTGATAGCAAAGTAATCAATTAACTCAGCGGCCACTTTTTTATGTCTCCTGGTCTTCAGGTGAGGTGTGACTGGAAGCTTTGAAAACAATATTTTTGTTTCCAGTAGATTGTAAAATAATGTGTTAACATGTGTGTGTGTGTGTGTGTGTGTGTGTGTGTGTGTGTGTGTGTTGCAGAGCTCTGTTCGACTACGATAAGACCAGGGACTCCGGTCTGCCCAGTCAGGGACTCAACTTCAAGTTTGGAGACATCCTCCACGTGGTGAACGCCTCTGACGATGAGTGGTGGCAGGCCAGACAGCTGACGTCACAGGGGGAGGTGGAGGAGGTGGGGGTGATCCCCAGCAAAAGACGGTCAGTCACTCACACACACATATACACACACATATACACACACACACACACACACACACACACACACAGACATACACACACACACAGAGTCATGTGACCCGTGTTTACATGTTATAGATTCACCTGTATCACATGTTAGTACCTACGAGGCTCCTCTTGTTGTGCCTTCCCATATCTCATGAACAGCTCAAAAGAATTTCCTCAAATTTGGCACAAACGTCCACGTGGACTTAATGAAGTGATTAGAGTTTGGTGGTGAAGGTCAGAGGTCCCCGTGACCTCGTCTGTCTCATTCTTGTGAATGTGATATCTCAAGAAGGCCTCCATGGATGTCCACTTTGACGTAACAAGGAACTGATTAGATTTTGTCGGCCAACAGTCACTGTGACCTCGCATCATCTCATTCTTAGTACGGAGTATGTCAAGAAGGCCTTGAGAGAATTTTTCAAATTCGGCACAAACATCCACTTTGCACTCAACAATGAACACAAATTCTTGTGTACAAATATCTCATCAACGGCTCAAAGGAATTTCCTCAAATTTGGCAAAAACATCCACTTGGAATTACGAATGAGCTGATGAGAATAAGGTCAAAGGTCAATGTGACCTCACCAAACATGTTTTTGGCCATAACTCAAGAATTCATACACTAATCATGACAAAACTTGACACAAATGTCTAACAGGATAAAATAAAGAACTGGTGACATTTTATATCCAAAAGGTCAAAGGTCAGCTTGACTGTGACATCATCATGTTTTAATGTCATATCTCAGGAACAGAAGGGGAGACATTTGGTCAGATACTGAATTGCTGACCTGAAAACGCTCCATCAGCCTGAAATAAATCAAACGGCGGCGTCACCAGCAGTGAATAATCTCCCCAAGTATTGAATAAAAATATATTTAATAATAATCTGTGGGTCCATGATTTATGGCTAACTAACTTACTAAAGTAACTAGCTTCCTCCTTCTTCCAAGCGCAGCTGGTTGCTAGGTAACAGTAATGCCAGTAGAGACAGAGCGCAACTCGTCATAATCTGAAAGCCACGGCCCCAAAGGGGAAACGAGGCCCGCTTTCCCCTTTCTTCGCTCGTTCGCTGTCATTCTGCCTCCGCAGCCGCGCCTTCAAGTCTCAACGACTGAATTGCTAGCTAGCTAGCTAACCTTATTAGCTATAGCTAGCTAATAAGGTTAGCTAATAATAAGATGGCAAAGGATTATTTTAGCACGCTATGCCTACCAGAGAGGCAGCGGTACATAAGCTTAATATTGCCACTCTACCTCAGTTGATTGTCTCGGAACAAACGTGATGTGGAGATTCTTTTTTAAGAAGATGAGCATTTGGGCATGCTCAGCCGTCAGCCTGCTCCTACTACCGGCACACGTTGTTGTTTTGAGACATGCCTCTACATGCTGCTAGATTGACAGAAGTGTTAGAGCGGACCGCTGGAATGGACTGCTTGAATCGCGGAGCGCTGGGCACAATTATAACACAAGTTACATTCATACTGTCAATGCTTTAGCTTAACATACATAAATACAGTTAACTGTTACTCTAACAAATACATTTGGAGGGTTTGACAAAGTGTTAGCTGCACACATAGACATACCAAGTGTCAGGATCCCACAGTTTCTTCCCTGTTGAAGCCTCACGTTTTATTGCCTGTATCCACTTTTGTCTTCTCTGTTTTTCTGCTCGGCAGCTGATTAAAGCTAAGCTCTGGGTTTTTATTGGCCGTGCAGCCCACCACACAGCAACTTTTCGGCATTTGGACTGGACTTGGAACTGGCGCTTTAATGACCTCATCTGCAAGAGCTGTCTGATGTCTTTACTGAAACTTGACCTCTAACCTTCTGACCTCTTTGACCTCAGGGTTGAGAAGAAGGAGAGAGCGAGATTAAAGACGGTGAAGTTCAACGCAAAGTCTCGAGACAGAGGGGTGAGTGTTTGACTTCAGCTCCACTGCAGCAGGAACACAGTTAGATCCAGCAGTTCTGTACCATGTTAGTCTGAGGCCCATGATACTGTGAATTATGGACACTCCTCTGACTCACCTGGCTTCTGTGACAGTTATCGGCATGAAACAGGTCTCTGCAGGTTTTAAGGTTTGAGGGGAAATAAATGATATAAATAAGTAAAGTAAGCATTGACCCCCTGAAGATGCTGCTTAGCGGGATGATGAAGAAACAGAAAAACACTTCAAAGTGCTGCCAGACAGGCCTGGGCCGTGTAACGACTGTGTACGATATATCGATATGTTTTCAAGTAAGATACTGATTACGACAACACAGTTTATATCGAGACAAGTTACGTGACATAACTCACAAGTTCTCCAGCAACACTCAGAGCGACACAGAGCTGCTCCTGTGTTTAATCTGTCTGCTCATTAGTCTGATGAAGGTTTTAATATTTAAAAAGTATTTTCTAATATATAGAATATAGATTTCATTGTAGAAATTTGGATTTTTTTCGGGCTCAGGCTGAAAACTGCTGCCATGGGTCTGGCTGGACCTGGACAGAAACCGTGCAGGTTCACGTGGGGTCGGGATAATTTTTTGGGGTCCCATCAGAGCTCTGGGTCTGTCTGACTGAAATGTTGAGTTAATAATCTCACTGAAGAAAGCAGTTCTTGAATCAGTGTTTCGAAGACGCTCTTCGGCTTCACTCGGCTTGTTTCTCTGCTAACTGAAGATCCAGGCGTCGAACCTTCCAGTGATTAAATCTTTAATCCGGTGAAAAGATCTAGTTAAAAACAACTTAGACCTAAAACGTCACAGTGATGTGAACATCAAGAACGTAGTCGCACTGGAAATGTGTTAACGTCCGTCTATCTGTCTGCGGCGTGCGCTTGTGTAAAGCCTGCCTCAAATAAAGGTCGACGTTTCTTCAGACTGTTGTTTAGTTTTACTTGAGTGTCGCTGCAGCAGCAAACAGAAACTCGTCCCTGAACTTTGAACATTTTACCATGAAAGAACCAGAAGTGTTGCCCATAATTCACCAAAGGTATCATGGGTAATCTGTCGTTTAGTGCAGTCTGTATCTAAGCTCTCGCTTAGCTGCATTTAAAGGGACAGTTCAGATGTTTTGAAGTGGAGTTGTATGATATATTACCTACAGTCAGTTTGGAGAAGCAGGCTGGAGTCTGACATGGGAGCTAAACATGATCCTGCTGTGGACGGGTCGGCAACAAAACGTATATTAGCCACCTAAAAAAAATAACAGTTGACGTGTGCGCTGGTTGGAAATCACTGTCTGTTAATGTAAAGCAGTGAAAACATTCTCAACACAGCGTACACTTCAACTGTTATTGATTTCTCAGGTGTCTAGAATTAATTTTGTTGCTGACCCGTCCACAGCCGTACATTGTTGAGTTTCCTTCTCCACACTGGGGGCGTGCTGACTGACATGTACTGTAAGCGCCTCATACAACGCCGCTTCAGAACATGTGAACTGTCCCTTCAGTGTATTCAGCTCCTGTAGTGACTGATTTAATTTTGCATGTCGTGAGAATTTCTCTTCATGTGTTGTAAATGTGTGTGAAGATGAACTCTGTGTTTGAGCCGCAGCCACCTACTAATGAGTGTGTTTGACTAATGTTTAAAACCAGCCAGTTAACAGCATGTTGTTGTCGATCTCTGAGACGTTTCCTCTTCTTCACCGCTCCAACGTCTCAGCAGCCGAGCCGCAGCAGCAGCGCCTCCCCCAGCACCTTTTTTTAAAAACCGTGTGTCGCTTTAACACGCGTTGGCAAAACGCCCCGCCCAGCGCCGCCCGCCAACCCGCCCTCTAACACACCACACTGACGGGGGAAGAAAAACCAACATGCATGAGCTCCCCCCGCCGACCCCTCCGCTGCTCTCCTCATACAGAGAGAAACGCTTGACATTGATGTCTGACTGTCTGCTGCTCACAGAAACCTTCATCCTCCTCCTCCTCCTCCTTCTCCTCCTCTTCACCACTCACCTCTCTCATCCCCCCGCTCCCGCCTCTCTTTGCAGCATGTGACCTAATGATGTCATCAGTATCCAGTGAGTCCACTTAGTTTTTATGAAGAACATAATTTGAGTAGGGTTCCAGTGATACGACATTTCCACGGTACAATAACTGTCAGAGGGGTTATTGTTGGTGGAACAAGTAAAATAGATTCTCCTCATCATCACCAAAAATTCCTCAAGACCAATCGGAAAAGTTGAGCCTCTTTTTTCGACACAAACGTTTGCGCAGAGGAGTTGACTGTTTGCAAAGTCCAAAGCTTTTAAAAATGAGGAGGTGAAAGAGAGGTCAGAAAACTGAGACTCCACTCTCCCCGCCTGTCAACACCTCCAATATGTTACACTCTATATTACACTAGAATTCCTTCAGAGGTCATTGTTCAGGAGGTTTTTACAAAACAAACAGATCAGCGGTCTCCTTTATAAAACAGTGCATACTAAACACATATGTACAGACAAAAGCCAAAACAACAAAAATGACAATTTCTACAATCAGGCTTCCACCTCACCATCTGTGTCGCCAGTGCCAATATTTTTTTTTAAGTATTTTCGGCACTTTCCTTGTGGAGAGGCTGCGAACTACAAACATCAATGTCCCTATCTGGAGTCAGCTTTTGTTTGTCTGTTCTGGGCTACTGTAGAGATATGGCAGTGCAACATGGGTAATAAAATGTCTGGAAAAACTGTTATTAAAATGCCCAAAAACCGACAATAAGATGCTTAAGAAATATTATAATATGTCCAAAAACATATTATTAAAATGTTTATAAAATGTCTGGAAAATATTATTTAAATGTCAGAAAAAAGTGTTCATGAAATGTCCGAAAATTATTAATAAAATGTCAGAAAAATATCATTAAAATTTCAGAAAAAAATGTTAATAAAATGACCAAAAAATATTAATAAAAGTTATGAAAAATGCTGATAAAATGTCCAAAAAAATTATAAAATGTCTGGAAAAAATGTAATTAAAATGCCCCAAAAACTGATAATAAGATGCTTAAGAAATATTCTAAAAATATCAGAAAAAAAATTCAATATATGTCCAAAAAAGTTGATAAATTGTTCAAAAAAGGTTAACAAAATGTTTGAAAAGTGTTAATAAAATGTCCAAAAACATATTATTAAAATGTTTATAAAATGTCTGGAAAATATTATTTAAATGTCAGAAAAAAGTGTTCATGAAATGTCCGAAAATTATTAATGAAATGTCAGAAAAATATCAGTAAAATTTCAGAAAAAAGTGTTAATAAAATGACCAAAGAATATTAATACAACAGCTGAAAAATGTTGATAAAATGTCCAAAAGTGTGTTTTTTCTGGCGCTCTTGTCACAGAGGGGGCTGCTAACTATAGTTGCTGACATAAAAAGCATGAATGTCCCTAGTTTG
Organism: Epinephelus fuscoguttatus; assembly: GCF_011397635.1. Lineage (NCBI taxonomy): Eukaryota > Metazoa > Chordata > Actinopteri > Perciformes > Serranidae > Epinephelus > Epinephelus fuscoguttatus. The sequence goes on from NC_064766.1 coordinate 41,463,786, forward strand.
TCTGTTCAGGGCTACTGTAGGAACATGGCGGGGTAGAAGGGGACCTGCTCCCTATGTAGATATAAATGTCTCATTCTGACGTAAAGAAAACACAACGATTATTATTTCAGCTGATTAAACACCAAAGAAAACACACTGATTATGTTATATTCCATTTCTGACAGTACGTCCCCCTGAATCCGACACACTGGAGCTTTAAGGTGCTCAGTTACCAGAAAACAACAACCACAGTCTGCCGTTCCCAAATGTTACACACTCTTAACACACACTTGAAGTGCTTTAAACGATAAAATAACTGACCTGTTTCATTACTGCAAAAATCATCTGTAAATACGTCGACCTGTACAGAGTTTTGTGGAAGTTTCATCTGAACTGTACCGATGAAAAAGGGGCTGATGATATAATATCAGTTTGGTCTGATCGGTCTGAAGTGGATAAATCACATCTCTTAAATTTCTGACATAACTGATTTCACCTGGCTGCCTAAAATCAGCGTCTCGTCTGACGTTGGCACAGAAATGTATAGTTTTGTAGCAGAAAGCCAGATGTTTTAAAACACGCTCTTATTTTAATCATCGTATAAAGACGTGTCCGGGATCATTTTGAGGACGATGTATCACCTAAATAAATTATCACGTAAACCTCATCAGAGCTCTGTCAGGGTTTATAGCTCCATTCACAGCAGTCGTGACTCTTCTCTCTGAAACCAGTCAAACGTCTTCTCTCAGCTTGTCTCCCCTGCGTCTCTGCATGTCGTCTGCATGTTCACTCTCTCCTCTTCCTGCTTCTGTCTCTGACGTCTGCTGCCTTCACTGTCACTGCGTTAAACTCAGCCTCTGAAACACTCTCCAGGACGCCTCACGTCCAGGTTCATGTGCAGATGATACCAAATGTCAGTAAGAACAAACAGCAGCTGACGTCTGGTTCCGTGGTGTGGACTGGTTTCAATGGGCAGTAAATGTTCCCACACCAGCTTCATACTGGAAAAGCACCCAATAATGTGATAATGAAAAGTGTAGTGACAACAGGGAACTTGCACTTAACACTTAATGTCATAAAACCCAACGATGTGCTGAAATGTCCTCACTGATGTTGTAGTAACAGTTTTACCAGTCATGTGGGCCTGATACCTTTGAGGTGGGTCATTTTTTTAAATTGATTCAAAATTAAATAAAGTATGTTAGTTTCATGTTAGCCTATGAAGGAAGGCAAAACAGTCAATTTAATCTCCCTGAAATGTTCTTTAACATCAAAGTCAGCGGTGATAGTGATGTGTTTCCTCAGCTTCGCCTGATTTTACGACATTTCTGCGTTTGAAAGGGTTCAAATAAAATTTAAAATTAAGAAAAAAAATTGACCTTCATACTTCAGTTCTTTAAAAATTAGAAACCTTACCACCTTTCGCTCTACTGCACCCCGACAGATTATGATGGGGCGAGGCGGTCTGACTAAAACAGATTGAAAACCACTGCTTTAACTGTTTTTAACACATGTTAATATTTTATTCTGGATACTTTTTATATTCCTGATGATTTATTCCTGATGAGGCAAAGTGTGTATCACTAAACGTGTTTTATAAATTCACAATAATGTAATAAGGTGTTAAAATGTCAATTATTCTTGGTCAGGTCATCACATACTTGGGTTTTATTACATTTTTAATCAAGTTAGGGGCATATTTATTACAGGATTGTTTCTGCACGTCTATTTATTAAAACAAAGCCTCCACAGAATGGCTCATTTATTCAGAGTATATATTTAGTCTGCAGTGAGGACATACATGGTGTCCATTACAGAACCAAGGAGATCATTTTTGGATATCTTATATTAAAAATAAAAACACACAGTAAATGAGTCAAACTAATCCGTCATGCCGTACTCACCACTTTCTGTTTAACAACAGCGCTGTTTTTAATCAAACATTAATTCTGGTCAACTTTTTCTTTTTCTTTTAAGATTCTGTCCGTAAACTCGACGTTTCCTGCAGATGTGTCAAATTAAAAGCTTATTGCCTTCGCACAGCTGGTGAAACATCTGCACAGGAAGCATTGTGTTTCGTTCAGACAGTAAAAACCAAACTGTCAAAGTAGAAACGACTGGAATTAATTGTTGAATAAAAACAGTCAGTGAAACTCAGTGCGTCCTGCCGATGTGGAAACACAGAGGAAAAATGTTGAGTTTGTATTAACAGCAAATTAAAATAGAGACAGGAAACAGGAAACAGGCAGGACTGTGACTGAAATATGCTCAGGTATATTTACCTGTAATTATAATGTATTGGTCATGTTTTGGAGGCTTTGTTGAGGTTGTTTACTTTGTTTACTCTTTAATTTCAACATGTTTCATGAGTTTTAGCTTTCAGTGTGATTTTCCTGTCAGCCACAGACTCAGAACAAAAGCGTCTCATTCTGTCCAAACCGACATCAGACTCCCCCCATCTCCTCCTCTTTTTTTATTCCATTACCCCTTCTCCTCTTCCTCCTCCTCTTCCTCCTCAGCAGTCTCTCAATGACAAGCGTAAAAAGAACCTCTTTTCCCGAAAGTTTCCGTTCTACAAGAGCAAAGAGGCGAGCGAGCAGGAGACCAGCGATGTCGACCGTAAGTATCCCAGCGCGATGTGAGGGTCGGGGGGGCGGGGCGATTGGTCGGGCGACAGGAAGAGAGGTCAGCTGGTGGCGGCGCGCTGCAAATGCGCCGGTTGTCACGGCAACAGGGCCTGGCTAAAATAATGCAACTGATCAGAGACTGCTCCTTTGGTTGAGATAATTGCTGAAGTTAGTGAAAACATTTCAGCCGTGAAGGCAGAAAATCTGGTCTGATTTCCCCCAAAATCATCTTCCTCCTCCTCCTTGTTGGAGTCAAAATGGCCGCCCTGCAGCCCTGCTGACCGGCTGCGTTCCCTCTGCTCTCTCTGTCTGTCGCTGTAACTCAGTAACGTGTTGTGTTGTTTTCTCCTCGTCGTTCACTCGGCTCTGCTGACCTCAGGACAACAGTGACGACATGCTATCCAAAGGCCACAGTAAGTGTGATTCCCTCCCACCAACACCCCCCCCCCCCAAAAAAAAAAAAAACTCCCATCAGCCTCTTGGTCTCCACCAGGATCCTTCTTCACAGTCCAATAAAAACAAATAAATACATGAAAAGGAGGAAAGAAAGAATGAATTAAATGTGATAATTTCCTTTAAAAAATGTTCTCGGAGGAACGAGCTCCTGATAACTTTGGCGTTCTGTATGTGTACACATGATGTCGGAGGGAGAACTGACTGATCTTAATCTAGAAAGTCTAAATCACTGTTGACTTACACCAGTATTTTTAGTTCTATTTCCTTTTCTTTTTTACCAGTCCTGTAACGTGATCCCCACCACGCACAATCTCCATCTCTCTCAGCTCAGCTGTTTCACCAGTAGAGACTGCCCTCTGGTGGCAGGTGATGTGCACTACAATACATTACCTCAATACAGCATCTCCATATCAGTTTAATAGAAAGAGAAACATGAATTTTTGGCAGTTTCGAAATTCATACCTTTGTGATTTCTCAACATCCCGTTACACCAGTACGTTGACTTGACGAAGTTGCTGTTATTTTGTAAAATCAGCTCCACATTGAAACTTTTTTCCTTGCTGTAGTTGTTTTTAAAATCTTTCCATATGCTTCAGTGCGTTTCATCTGCAGCTCATCTGAAGTTTTTTTCTTGTGGAATTTAATTGTTTGGCTCCAGAATAAATCATCAAACCAACAGCTGACATCTTCTGTGGTCAATAAATCCACAAGACAAACCAAAGACAGACTCCTCCAGCAGCTGTATGCCGTCGCCAAAATCAACTGCTGCTTAAGCTTTGAAATGTCGCTGCCGTCTTTACTGCGATGTTCAGTAATATGTAGAAATATTTAGACCTTGACACGGCGTCCCAGAACGTCAACAACCAACACACCCAGGGTACCTTGGACGTCATATGTGGACGTGGAAAGTCCATGACCAAACGTGGACATGTGACGAGGTCACAGTGAAGATGAGTTGTCTCAGAATATTTACCCCAAAAACTAATAAGACTGTGTTTAAGCAACTAATATCTGTTTCTGTGACAGAAGCTGGCGTCCATGTGGAGACAGTAACAGACTGAAAGGTTTCATGGTTATATCAGGACGCCTCGTCGTTCATCATCAAACTAAAATGTTAAATTAAATGTTTTGCTGAAGAGGCTGAAGTTGGTTCCTGGTGGACACGTAGCCTACCTTCCCTCCCTCCTTCCTTCCTTCCTTCCTTCCTTCCTTCCTTCCTTTCTCCTCCTCTTCGTCCTCTTCACCACCGACAGTCGAGGACCGGAGCTCCATCTCTTCACTCAGTCACAACACTCATTCACTCATCTCTCACAGCTCACAGTGTTTACATCTTCTTCTTAAACTTTCTGTACGAGCTCGTCCCCTCAGGATCACAGACCTCAGCTCTCTCAGTGATTCAGTCATTTACAGAGAGCTCTACTGATGGATGAAACTAAAGTCACAGTGTTTCTGCTTTAAACACTGACGGGTGAATTCACAAAAAATGGACTGCACCCTCTGACAGCGCCGTGAATCACCTGTAGCCTCTGACGACGCTGATGATTTTACAGTACAAACATGGCCTGAAAAGAGACAGACAGCACCTTCTGGACGGCACGGGGAAACCATACAAACAGTGAAGTTAAATATAAGAAATAAAATAAGTTCATGTTTATTACTTAATGCAGTATTTATGCCTCCGTGCCCACGGGTTGTCCGTCTGTCCCGTTCTCATGAACGCAATATTTCAAGGATGCCTTGAGGGAATTTCTTAAAATTTGGCACAAACATTCACATGGACTCAAGAAGGAATTTGGTGAACAAAGGGCAAGGTCACTGTGATCTCATCCATCGCATTCTTGTGAATGTGATGTCTCGAGAGAGCCTTTAATGAATTCCCTCCAATTTGGCACAAATGTCGAGTTGGACTCAACAATGAACTAACTACATTTTGGTGGTTGAAGGTCAAAGGTCAGTGTGACCTTACAAAACGTGACACAAACGCCCACTTCGACTTAAGGATGAACAGATTAGAATTTTGTGGTCAAAAGTCACTGTGACCTTGGGTCTGTCTCATTCTTGCAAAAACAGTGTCTCAAGAAGACCTCGACAGAATTTCTTCATATTCGGCACAAACGTCCACTTGGACTAAAGGATGGACTGATTACAATTTGGTCAGTGTGACCTTGACATTGTCTCGTTCTCATAAACTTGATATATCAGGAAGGCCCTAAAGTCCACTTGGACACAACAATGAACTGACTCAATTTTGGTGATCAAAGGACAAGGTCATTGTGACCTTGAGCCTGTCTCATTATCATGAAAGCAATGTCTCAAAAAGGCCTGTAAGGAATTTCTTCAAATTTGACACAAACGTCCCATTAGACTGAAGAATGAGCTGATTAAAAATTTGTGGTCAAAGGTCAGTGTGACCTCACAAAACATGTTTTGGCCATCACTCAAGAAATCATACACTAATTATGACAAAAACTGACACGAATGTCTAACAGGATAAAATAATGAAGTCATGACATTTTATATCCAAAAGGTCAAAGGTCAGCTTGACTGTGACATCATCATGTTTTGACGTCATATCTCAGGAACAGAAGGGGATTTAAAGAGAAACTTGAGGGGTGGGTAGAGCCATACAGCAGCGGGGTGGTAATTCTAGTTCTATTAATCAGATCCAGATCACCTATTTTCTCCTTGTCTCAAGGAGCTATGCAACGTCCGGTTGTAAATTAAATTGCAGAAAATGTTGCCCTTTCAGGGCAATACCGTCTATTGTTGCCTGTACGCTTTGCTGGCCTCACCTGATTTTACCGTCCTGTTCTTGTCCACTAAAATGAATTTCCGTCTACCATCCCTCTGATTCCATGTGAACGCAGTTACCTTTTTGCCAGTGACAGAAAAATCAGAACAATAACAAGAGAAAAAGAAAAGTGAGATATCTGCTCATGAGTACGCCTGACATCACGATGGCTCCGCCCAGCTGCCATGATCACTGGGAAGTCTGGGTGTGACTCGCCCTGTAGATGCGCTTCAGTTACCACCTTCTCTCTGAAGACGCACCTAATGTCACTGTAACTGCGTGTGACTGTCAGCACTGATCTTTGAGAACTGGACTGAGGCCAGTGTTGCACCAAATATATGAATATTATCTCATTTAAATATGTGAAAAAGCGCAGGAGCACTGAGCTGTTTGCTCAGCAGGACGGTTACAGGTACATTTCACACTTTGCAGGTGTTTCAAGAAAGATGCGGTTTCTTTTTCTTTGTGCAGGTTTGGGAGCTGCAGAAGCCAAACAGTCTTTTGTGGATTCACCTGTAAATTTCTTCCAAATTTGAGCAGAAATAATGAGCAGATTGTTTCACCGTTACATTTTGACTCAAATCTGTCGGCCTGAGATCTTAAAAACTTAAAAAACAAATATGTGTAAAACTTTGTTCTCACAACACCTTTTATTCTTTCTGATATTCACTGAAGTTGTTTGGGTTTTTTCCATCAGAGTTTGTCTTTGTGTTGAACTGAGTGTTTTGTTTTGCAGGATAATGTTCATAAGCACTGGTTAAATTTGAATGTTTTAGTTCCAAAGTACATCCACAAATATTTACACTCTGCTGAGTAGCAACAGCATAATTATTCTGTTTTACCCCCACATGACATAAAACAAAACTCAGAGGAAGAAATCAGTTTTCAAGTGTCCTTTTTTCTAGTTTATATTTTAAGGAACATTTAATGATTTTGTTTATCAACTTTTAGTGGAATCATGTAACGATGATGTGGTGATGTCATAATATCATTTCATATAACTGTTGTTCAAATTAATGATGGAAAGCAAAATCATCAGTGGAGGGTTTTGTTGTACTTCCAGTTATTCTGTTATGGGTCCATCTACCACAGTAGGTGTTATAAAGATGTTATGTGTCATTGTTTCGATTGATGGGTCTGTAAAATTTCATCACAGGTTCCCAGAATCATGTTGATATTTTTTGACGTCTCCTTTGTCCGACAAATAATCAAAAAAGAAAGAAACAGACAACAGAAGTTTTGCATCTCTGTTGATGTGATAAAAGTGAAACACTGGATTGAACTTTGATTTTACACGTGAACATTCATCTTATTGTGGTGTCATACTGTATATCAATATTTCACATATCGCAGCTGTGATTTTATCCAAATCGTTCAGCACCGTGTTCGTGGACACGCAGGAGGACGTCACGGCTGCTAGATGTGGACAGAATGATGCAGTTTGGGTTTAAAGTCATGGAAAAGTCCTGAAGGTTTATTCTGTGTTTGACATTTGATTTATTCTGTGAATGTCCTGCTGTTGTTGTTGGACTCAAACACGTCGAGTCCTCTGGGTGCAGAGCATCATGGGAAAGCGACGCTCCCCTTCTGACCCGCTGTGTCCTGTGTTTTGTTGTGATTGCAGAACATGTGACCTCTAACGCCAGCGATAGTGAAAGTAGCTACCGTAAGTGTGACACTCTGCCGTCGACGCTGAGAGCTCCGACACTAACTGCTAACTCCCTCTCTGATGTCATTAATGAGCACACGCTGCTGATTGGCCAATAACAGCATGACCTCACAAACACATACACACAGTTTATGTCCCTGAACGCTGCCTGTCTTCCTGACTGCTGCATGGACTTGAAACCAGCACAGATTTGAGACTCACAAAGGTCCTTCACTGGTTAACGAGTCACTCGTCTTAGTTTGTGTTGGCACTAAACATGTGACCTCAGAGATGTCAGTCACTTTGTAACCTCACTGCTTTCAATTTTAACAACTTTTTCTTTGCTGAAGTTCGTTAAAGCCACAGAGACCTTCTTCAAAATACACATTACAGCACAGTTCTCTGATTGTCAGAAACAAACACAATTTTACACAATGTCAATAAATTTGGTCCAAAATAAATGAATAAATATGCAGAACAGATTTTTTTTTGTCCTTAATTTTTAATTAGCAAAAAATTATTGAAGTTTTGTCAGTTTTTTAAAGGATAAGTTTGTCATTTTTAACCTGGACCGTATTTTCACATGTTGTTGAGGCTCACTTCTTAGTTAAAAAGTATCTTAAAGTCAAAGACAGCGGCGGTTAAACAGGCTGCAGTGTAATCACTCTGGGCATGTTCACACCGTCAGTGTGTCTCCACAACAAGAACCAGCAGCAACAGAAGCTGACTGTTGGGTTGCCTCGCGTCACCTGTGTCTCAGCCAAAAAGTTGCACTTGAACGCGCTGCAGTGACTCCAGCTGACGGCCAACTACTGCATATGTTCAGCCCCTGAGTGAGAGGAAATAAGTCTCCACAGCAGCAAACGTGGTCGTCTGTATTCATCATTCAAAAAGGGAAACAGGAAGAACGTTTTGATGCCAGTTAGCCAGTTAGCACACTAACAACACAATCAGAGCATATTTACGGGGCGCCAGTGAACAGTAACACAAACCATCAAGAAACGTTTGTGCTTAAGAGAAAAATGGATAAAGAAAAATAATCTTAACTAATTTAACACATTTGTTTTGGTCTCACTCCCTCTTTAGCTCTTTGTTTACTTTCCTCACTTCTGTTTTACTTCTGTTTTTCTTCTCGTGCGCTGACCTGAACTGACAATTACAGTGATTTCATTCACCGACAGGCTCTGATGAAAAAAAGATTGACAAAGGCCAACAAGACTAGTGCATAAGACGCTCGCTGACGGCCCAAAATTGACCAACAGCCAGCCGTCGGCTTGGTGTGACAGGGCCATAGGCGTCTGACATTATGAAAGGATCCCTACAGAGATAGAGCTTTGGGTCAAAGAGTCAGATCCAGAAACAGTCCTGAAATCACCGTCACCAAACCCACCAGACTGCATTTAGATAAACAGTTTAGTGTGTATAGAGGCAGCATGTTGTCACATCTAACTGGTGAATAAGAGTTAATTTAAACCAAACCAGAGCTGGTGATTGTTGGAACAGTGGAGAGATGAACCGAGATGGTTTCTGTGAGTTTTACTGTGTTTCTGTCGACTCTGAGTGAAGTGTGTTTAATGATGATAGAATGACCGTTTATCTAAATGCAGTCTGGTGGGTTTGGTGACGGTGATTTCAGGACTGTTTCTGGATCTGACTCTTTAACACAAAGCTCTATCTCTGTAGGGATCCTTTCATCATGCTGTCAGACACTTAGAGTAACAGTCTGATCCTGTCAGTGACAAACACACTTTAGGTGGGCAGACACTGACGGTGTGAACACGCCGTCTGCGGCGCTCTCTCTCAACACTGGACCAGTTTAAAAACTCGTGGCTCCCATCAGTCACTTGGACACACACACGTGAAAATAGGGCCCGGGTTAGAAAATGAGTGAACTTGTCCTTTAACATGTTTTAGACTTGTTTACGTCACCTGAAGTTTTCATGCTGTGCCTGCTATCAGTCGAGCAGCAGAGGACTCCTGAGTAAACGGTGGGATGAGTTATAGTGGAGCTGAAGCATAAAGCACCAACACCTCAACATTATATTTCACTGAATGTCGTTGATCCTCATCCTATAAATTAGACCCCAACACACTCATATTTTCAGCGTGTAGCCGTCAGCGTTGTATTTTCTGTAATCAGGTTACTGCAGCAGGAATGAAGCCGTGTTCTTATTTATGTGAATTTACAGATAATAAACAGATAAACTGATTTTACACATTAAATGCTGCAGGAATCACAGTGCTCCCTCAGTACAGACAGAAACTAACTGAAGTTAATCGTTCCTGTGATACACCTCATCTCATCCACTTCATCCCTCCTCCTCCTCCTCAGCCTTCATCCCTCGCTCTCATCCCTTCAGTTAACCTCCTGTTGATGCAGCTGACTGATTCAAACTCTCTTCGTCTTACGAACCGACATCTCTGTGTGTTTGTGTGTGCAGGTGGGCAGGAGGAGTACGTTCTGTCGTATGAACCCGTCACTCAGCAGGAAGGTGAGAAGAGCAGCCGACGTCTGATCAGAGGACGAAACTTTTGTCTCTGCTGATATTTTAAAAATAATTTCAGAGGGGTTTAAGACTCATTCAGAGTTACAGAGTTAGGGGGAGTTTATATTCTGCAGTTAAATTCTTAATAAACCTGGTGGATTTTTAAAGGTCCAGTGTTTCTGATTTAGGGGGAGAAATGGAATATAATCTAATCAGTGTCTTTTCTTTAGTGTTTAATCAGCTGAAAATAACAACATGTGTTTTCGTTACCTCAGAATGAGACGTTTATACAGTACAGGCCAAAAGTTTGGACACACCTTCTCATTCAATGCGTTTTCTTTATTTTCATGACTATTTACATTGTAGATTCTCACTGAAGGCATCAAAACTATGAATGAACACATGTGGAGTTATGTACTTAAAAAAAGGTGAAATAACTGAAAACATGTTTTATATTCTAGTTTCTTCAAAATAGCCACCCTTTGCTCTGATTACTGCTTTGCACACTCTTGGCATTCTCTCCATGAGCTTCAAGAGGTAGTCACCTGAAATGGTTTCCACTTCACAGGTGTGCCTTATCAGGGTTAATTAGTGGAATTTCTTGCTTTATCAATGGGGTTGGGACCATCAGTTGTGTTGTGCAGAAGTCAGGTTAATACACAGCCGACAGCCCTATTGGACAACTGTTAAAATTCATATTATGGCAAGAACCAATCAGCTAACTAAAGAAAAACGAGTGGCCATCATTACTTTAAGAAATGAAGGTCAGTCAGTCCGGAAAATTGCAAATCTTTAAATGTGTCCCCAAGTGGAGTCGCAAAAACCATCAAGCGCTACAACGAAACTGGCACACATGAGGACCGACCCAGGAAAGGAAGACCAAGAGTCACCTCTGCTTCTGAGGATAAGTTCATCCGAGTCACCAGCCTCAGAAATCGCAAGTTAACAGCAGCTCAGATCAGAGAGCAGATGAATGCCACACAGAGTTCTAGCAGCAGACCCATCTCTAGAACAACTGTTAAGAGGAGACTGCGCGAATCAGGCCTTCATGGTCAAATAGCTGCTAGGAAACCACTGCTAAGGAGAGGCAACAAGCAGAAGAGATTTGTTTGGGCCAAGAAACACAAGGAATGGACATTAGACCAGTGGAAATCTGTGCTTTGGTCTGATGAGTCCAAATTTGAGATCGTGTGATGGTGTGGGGGTGTTTTGCTGGTGACACTGTTGGGGATTTATTCAAAATTGAAGGCACACTGAACCAGCATGGCTACCACAGCATCCTGCAGCGACATGCCATCCCATCCGGTTTGCGTTTAGTTGGACGATCATTTATTTTTCAACAGGACAATGACCCCAAACACACCTCCAGGCTGTGTAAGGGCTATTTGACCAAGAAGGAGAGTGATGGAGTGCTGCGGCAGATGACCTGGCCTCCACAGTCACCGGACCTGAACCCAATGGAGATGGTTTGGGGTGAGCTGGACCGCAGAGTGAAGGCAAAGGGGCCAACAAGTGCTAAACACCTCTGGGAACTCCTTCAAGACTGTTGGAAAACCATTTCAGGTGACTACCTCTTGAAGCTCATGGAGAGAATGCCAAGAGTGTGCAAAGCAGTAATCAGAGCAAAGGGTGGCTATTTTGAAGAAACTAGAATATAAAACATGTTTTCAGTTATTTCACCTTTTTTTGTTAAGTACATAACTCCACATGTGTTCATTCATAGTTTTGATGCCTTCAGTGAGAATCTACAATGTAAATAGTCATGAAAATAAAGAAAATGCATTGAATGAGAAGGTGTGTCCAAACTTTTGGCCTGTACTGTATCTACATAAGGAGCAGGTCCTCGTCTACAGAGATCACCATGTTGCACCGCCATGTTTCTACAGTAGCCCAGAATGGACAAACCAAACACTGACTCTACACAGGGCCATTCATGTTTTCATGTCAGCCATTGTAGTTAGCAACACCTGTGTGACAAGAGCATCAGAAAAACACATTAACATGTTGACATTTTGTCAGTATTTTTTGGACATTAAATTAACTTTTTTGGGGCATTTTATTCTTTTTTTTTTTTTCTTTTTTTTTTTTTTTTTTTTACATTTTATCAATATTTTAAGGACATTTTATTCATTTTTTAAATTTTGGGGGGCATTTTATTACTATTTTTGGGACCATTTATTAACATTTTTCTGATACTGACATTTTTTGGACATTTTAATTTTTTTCTCCGTGACATTTGATCAAAAAAAAATATTCAATATTGTTTGGGCATTGTATTAACTTTTGAGTCGGCATTTTATTAATATTTTTGGATGTTTTATCAATATTTTAAGGACATTTTATTTTTTTGTGTGGCTTTTTATTAATACTTTTCAGAAATTCTTTAAACTGTTTTGGGGGGGCATTTTTTTTTTTTTAAATATTTTTCTTATTTTTGGGACCATTTATTAATATTTTTCTGACATTGACATTTTTTGGACATTTAATTTTTTTTTTCTTCTTGACATTTTATCAACTTTTTTCTAACATTAACTTTTTTGTTTGGCATTCTTAAGGGTATAATCAAAAAAGGGTTTTTGTGTTTTCCATGACCATAGAATGAGCTGTACACTACATGTCTAAATCTACGTACATAAATGTTTTCATGTCGGCCATCGTAGTTCACAGCCTCTCTGTGACAAGAGTGTCGAAGAAACACAGATTTTTTTTTTTTGTTTCTTGGTATAAATCAGCTGGTGTGTTTGTTTGTGAGAGGAAGAAACCTGTGGGGATCATTCAGCTCCTGAACACTGAAGGAATTCTGACCATTTATACATTTATTTTCAGGGGTTGGGTTATTTTGGGATAATTCAGCCTCATGACTTCAGTGTTGGTAAATTCCAGTGATGTATTTCTCCTCTGAGTCGTCTAATGAATCTGATCAGACTGAATTTATTCTTAATTTATTTATTATTATATTCAGATTACAGCTGGGGCACTTGAGGACAGTGAGAGCAGAGACTTTGGTCGAAGAAAAAAGTTCAGCTCACTTCTGAACTTGTGTGTATTTTCTGTAAAAGTTGATGTGTTCAAAAAGCAAACTTGTGTCTCTCCCCATGTCATGTACATCACTTCCTGTTTCCGTCCTCTCTTACAGTGAACTACACTCGTCCCGTCATCATCCTCGGCCCCATGAAGGATCGGATCAACGACGACCTGATCTCCGAGTTCCCAGACAAGTTCGGATCCTGCGTCCCTCGTGAGTCCGTGCGAATATACGGCTCAGTAAAACTCCTGAAAACATATCGGGTGAAATTATAAAGCTCCTCCTCCTTCTCCTTCTCCTCCTCCTCCTCCTCTTCCTGCCTCAGATACGACCCGGCCGAAACGGGACTACGAGGTGGACGGCAGAGATTATCACTTTGTGGTGTCCAGAGAGCAGATGGAGAAGGACATCCAGGACCACAAGTTCATCGAGGCGGGACAGTACAACAACCACCTGTATGGAACCAGCGTACAGTCGGTCCGAGAGGTGGCCGAGAAGGTACCGACACTCGTGTTCAGTCACTTCTTTAAGAAGCAGCTCAGCAGATACAATCTGACTCTTCAGCTGTTGATCGATCAACAGTAAAGCTCCAGCAGGATACTGAGATTTACAGTTTTCATCCTGTTAACTTTATTATTCAGTGGGCTGCAGACATCTTAGAATATGCATTTCTATAAATATTATGTGTAGTAAGAAATAACAACGTAGAAGAGATGAAATTAAATACATTTATTTAAAGGGGCAGCGTCGACATGAATACTGCGACTGTCCTGTTGGACGACCAGAAAATGAGCCCAAACAAACACAGCCTGCTGCTGTCTGCTGTGGAATATGGCAATAAAGCAAAATTATTACATTCAGTTTGTTAGAGGCCAACACCTCCCCAACACCACCCCAACACCACCCCAACACCTCCCCAACACCTCCCCAACACCACCCCAACACCTCCCCAACACCTCCCCAACACCTCCCCAACACCACCCCAACACCTCCCCAACACCTCCCCAACACCTCCCCAACACCACCCCAACACCACCCCAACACCTCCCCAACACCACCCCAACACGTCCCCAACACCTCCCCAAGACATCCCCAACACCACCCCAACACGTCCCCAACACCTCCCCAACACATCCCCAACACCACCCTAACACCTCCCCAACACGTCCCCAACACCACCCCAACACATCCCCAACACCTCGCTAACACCTCCCCAACACATCCCCGACACCTCCCCAACACCACCCCAACACCACCCCAACACCTCCCCAACACCACCCCAACACCTCCCCAACACCTCCCCAAGACATCCCCAACACCACCCCAACACGTCCCTAACACCTCCCCAACACGTCCCCAACACCACCCCAACACGTCCCCAACACCACCCCAACACCACCCCAACACCTCCCCAACACCTCCCCAACACCACCCCAACACCACCCCAACACCTCCCCAACACCACCCCAACACCTCCCCAACACGTCCCCAACACCTCCCCAAGACATCCCCAACACCACCCCAGCACCTCCCCAACACCTCCCCAACACATCCCCAACACCACCCTAACACCTCCCCAACACGTCCCCAACACCACCCCAACACCTCGCTAACACCTCCCCAACACGTGTGTGTGTGTGTGTGTGTGTGTGTGTGTGTATTATGTATTTTATATATACATTATGTATTTTATATATACATACATGCATATATACATGATATATTACATATTTAGAATATTTATAAATATTAATACATCTCACTGCCATAGGGAACGAGGGCGCGGGGGAACTTTAAAACATTATTTCATTTTATTTATCGTGATCACATTTACTGTGTGAAATGTCAGTTTTGTGTAATCAAACACAGAGAGGGTTGATGGTGCTGGACTTGTTCTTCTGTTGCTCTCAGGGTAAACACTGTATCCTGGACGTGTCTGGGAACGCCATCAAGAGACTCCAGCTGGCGCAGCTTCATCCCATCGCCATCTTCATCAAACCCAAATCTGTGGAGAACATCATGTGAGTCAAACTGTCTCCTTCTCACAAACACCAAACTGTAAGAACCTGGAGCTTCAGTGGTTTCTTCTTCAGCTCCCAGTTTTTCTTTTCACTGCTTCTATCTGAAACATGAACCATGTCATGTTTCATTTCATAACATCACATAATTCAGGACATTTAACTCAGAAAAAAAAGACTGTAAACATGACCGCATCATTTTGGCTCAGAACCTTATATCTATCCTGTCATGAGAGAAACACTTGTTATCATGAAGTTATTATAAAAACTGCCAACTGTGAAAAATAATACATATAATTATCATCATATTAAAACCACATGGAATTATATATATATATATATATATATAAAAATGTATATATGTATATAAAGAAATTCATATGCATGCATTTATTTATACATTTCATTAACTTTTTATATATTTTCAAAACATAATTAAATATTATTTTTATTTATAAAAAAATATTTGTGTTCAATATATTTCAAATGTATTTATGTTTTCATATATTATATATATATATATATATATATATATATATGTATATGTACATATACACACACTACATATATTTTTAAATATATAATATTTGGGAATATATATTATGAATACATTATAAATAACAATTCAAGAATACTTAATAAGCTATCATTTTTTACTATAAATAAATGTGTTTTGTTATAACTATATAAGGAGATACACACACACACACACACACACACACACGTATATACTAAAATATTCAGTAATTATTCATATTTTGAATATTTGTTATTGAGAAAAAAAACACTTGATATGTGGAGATGAGTGATTAGCACTAATCTGAACCCAGAACGTTATAGCGTGCTGACGGTGACGTGGTTTCCCTCTGTGTGACGTTTGTGCTGCAGGGAGATGAACAAGCGTCTGACAGAGGAGCAGGGCAGGAAAACCTTCGACAGAGCCACCAAGCTGGAGCAGGAGTTCACCGAGCATTTCACAGGTGAGACAGCGCCACCTGCAGGCCAGCACACCAAACAAGATGCTGACAGAACACCGTGTTCCCTTTAGTCACTGTGTCTGAGGTTCAGGTCCAGGTCCAGGTTCAGGTCCAGGTCCAGGTCCAGGTTCAGCATCTCCACATCAAAGCCACAGTCTCTCCTTTTTATGTCTCTGTTGCTGCACTTGCTCACTGAACATCTTTAAACCTGTAAATGAGACGAGGAGCTGCTGGAAGGTTTCTCTGTTTTGATTGGAGCTAAGCTGCTATAAACCTGCTCAGGGACCACAGATGCTAATGAGCTACACAGCTAACTCTGTGCGTGGCCCCTGTTAAATAGATTAAACTGAGCTCCCCGGCCGCAGTGACGCCAGAGAGACACTGGCATGTGGAAGAACTGGAAACTCTGACCAATCAGAGCAGATGGGGCTGTTGGAGGGCGAGCTTAAAGAGACGGGCACTAAAACAGAGCGTCTGACAGGAGGTGAATACAGGCGTTCCGGTGAAGACAGGAAGTGCAAAATAAAGGGTTTTCGTCTGTGCCTCAGACAGCCTCAGGATATTTCTTGATATGTGGCACAAACATCCACTTGGACTCAACAATGAACTGATAAGAATTTGGGGTTCATAAGTCAAAGTCACTGTGACCTTGCATCCATCTCATTCTCATGAATGTGGAATCACCAGAAGGCCTTGAGGAATTTTTAAAGAAATTTGGCACAAACATCCACCTGAACTCAAGGATAAATTGTTTAGATGTTGGTTGTCAAAGGTCACAGTGACCTTGTATTCATTTTATACTCTTGAAGGCTATATCTCAAGAACAGCTTTATTGATATTCTTTGAATTTGGCACAAACGTCCGCTTTGACTCAACAATGAACTGATCAGATTTTGGTGGTCAAATGTCAAGGTCACTATGATCTTCTGTCTCTTTCTAGTGAATGCGATATGCAAAAAGCCCTTGAGGGAAATTGCTCAAATTTGGCACAAATGTCACAATGTGACCTTGTGTTTATCTTATTCCAGGTAATGTGACTTCAGGAAGGTTTTTAGGGAATTTCCTCAAAAATGACACAAACCTCCACTTGGCCTCAAGAATGCACTGTTTTGATTTCGATGTTTTAAGTTTAAAGTCACTGTGATCTTGTGTTCATCTCATTATCTTCACAGAAAAATCTCAAGAAGGCCTTGAGGTAATTTCTTCAAATTAGGCACAAACATCCACCTGGACTCAAGGATGTATTGGTTAGATACATTTGGTTGTTAAAGGTCACTGTCACCTTGCATTCATGTCATTTCTCGAATGCAATATCTTAAGAAGAGCTTTAGGGATTTTCACCCAATTTGGCACAAATGTCAATTTGGACTCAAGGATGAATTGTTTAGATTTTGGTTGTCAAAGGTCAAGGTCACTGTGACTTGGTGTCCATCTTATTCCAGTGAACACGATATCTCAAGAAGGCCTTAAAGAATTGTTCCTCAAATTGGGCACAAACATCCACTTGGATTGAAGAACAAACTGATTCGATGTTGGATGTCAAAGGTCACTGTGACTTTGCATCCATGTCATTCTCAGAAATGCTGTTTCTCCAGAACACCTGGAGGGAATTTCTCCAAATTTGTCACAAATGTCTGCTTTGACTCAAAAATGAACTGATCAGAGTCTGGGGGTCAAAGGTCAGTGTGACCTCACAAAACATGATTTTGTCCTAAACTCAAGAAATCATACATATTCTGACACAAATGTCTAACAGGATAAAATAATGAAGGTCAAAAGGTCAAAGGTCAGCTTGACTGTGGCATCATCATGTTTTAACGTCATATCTCAGGAACAGAAGGGGAGACATTTGGTCAGATACTGAATTGGTGACTCTAATCTTGAAACTGTGCTGATTGTATAGATCTTCTGTGTGTGACGCGTCGTCCGTGTTTTAGAATTTGCGGCAACATTTGAAGCATCGTCTGCCGTCACGGTTCCACGTGAGTCTGGACAGACACGGGCATAAACTGTAACTTGACTGGTTCCCGGAGGCGTACGACCGCGAGGCGGTGATTCCAGTTTGACCATCAAAGCGTGTGAACATGTTCCAGTAGAAACGTGTACTCCTCTTTAACTTTGAGTTGTGCTTATTATGTTTCAGCCATCGTTCAGGGCGACACTCTGGAGGAGATCTACGATCAGGTGAAGCAGATCATCGAGGAGCAGTCG
The DNA here is from genome assembly GCF_011397635.1 of Epinephelus fuscoguttatus. Taxonomy (NCBI): domain Eukaryota; kingdom Metazoa; phylum Chordata; class Actinopteri; order Perciformes; family Serranidae; genus Epinephelus; species Epinephelus fuscoguttatus. The sequence continues at coordinate 41,482,004 of NC_064766.1, forward strand.
GGTCCGTTCATATGGGTTCAGTCCAAGGAGAAGTTATGAGGTTCAAAACTCTGTCTGCGCCATCGCTCCTCCTCTCTTTAGATTCACTTTGTTTTACTTTGAAAAGAAAAGTCGACCTGCAGACAGCAGCATCCTCCCTCCTCCCTCCTCCCTCCTGCCTCCTGCCTCCGGATCAACGATACGACACACCGGCTGATCAGAGCGTTGTTTCATTTTGTATTTGTTTTGCCTGAATAAGACTCCATTGTTGGGTTTCCTGACCAGCAGAGTAAAGCACACAGGAAGTTTGATGACATCACTCAACACGGTACAGCTCCTTAATGTTTAAGGGAGGAGAAGAAGAAGAAGAAGACGTGTCCATGAAAGTGGTGAGAAGAAACGTACGAAGATGATTTTATCTTTTTTTTTTTTTTTTTTTTGGGTCTTGTAAGGTAAGCGGACGGAGTTTCAGTCTCAGGCAGCGTCCGGCGGAGACACAAAAAGCAAAACTTTGCACGTTTGAGCTTTAACAGCATGTCAGTTAATAGCCCCATTTATTTCCCATCAGCCCCTTCAGCGTCTGACATCACAGCTTCTTCTGTTCTGCATTTCATCGTTTTTTGTTTTGTTTTTGTTTTGTTTTGTTTTTTACACTTGAGTTGACTTGCTTTTAGTTTTATATTTTATTTTTGCTCCTCGCTGCTGCAGGATGTTTGTCAGGACGCTCTGCAGGGTTCCTGCTCTGCTGCTGGGGGGCGCTGTGGAGTCGGACTCATTCACTTAAATTCATCCAGGCGAGGAGAAATTGACTCTTTTCACTTCATGGATTCTGATTTTATTGCTGAACATTTTTGCATTTCAGACATTTAGTTTGACCTCCGTTTGATGAGGTCAGAGGTCACAGCGTTCATTATTCTGCCTGCGCCGTAAAAACATCTCGACTCGAGTCACTTCTGTCTGTTCAAAAGTCCAAAGCCTCGTTTTCTTTAAAACAAGTGATTAAATCAAGAATATTTCAACCTGTTTTCACTTAAAACAAAATTTTTCAGGTCATTAAATTCATCAACATTAATCGACATTATCACAGGAAGTTATGATAATGTTAAAAAAATGTACAAATTATAAGAAACTCATAATTACAGGAAAACTATCAAAGGAATGTTCTCCAGAAACTATCTCATGATTTACTTGTAATAATAAACAACAAAAGGCCTTTCGTTTAGTTCCTGTAATGATGTCATAATTATGAGCAAAACTTCAAAGCAATTCATATAAATACATGAATAAAGCAACATGTTTTAAAAATCAACATTATTATGGAAAAACTAGAGTTTTTAATTCCACAAGAATGTTTGTCATGACAAAAAAAATCTAAAAAATAATTTGTCACAAAAAATGTCACTTAGTATGCAAAAATACAGAATTACAAGAAATTAGTCTCATAATTTTGTTGTAATGAGAGAAAACATTCTTTTAATTATGAATCACAATGAAACTGTCATAATGAGTAAAAGTAATCAATACGAATATGTAGATGAACAGAATTACAAGAAAACTCAACACAGGATAATAATTTTATACTCCAGAGAAAACTGTCTCATAATCAAGAAGTCTTTACTCCAAGAAAATTCTCATAATTTCAAGAAAAAATAAAATAATACTAATAATAATAAAATTATTCAATCCATTATTAAAGAGCGATAACACCGTATGTGAAAGTTCATGACTACAGAAAAACTGTCTCAATAAAACTGAAAATTACAAGAGAATTGTCTCTGAATTTTCTTGTTTTAATAGAAAATATTCTTGTAATTATTTAAATTAATATATCTTGATTCAATTTATATAAATATATAATTTCTAGAAAAATATTGTCGCAGAGTTCTTTATGTCATAAAATATATACAACAATATAGTTAAAAGAAGCTCAACACAGGAAATGTATTTATTATAATGACAAGAACACTTTTTTTTAAAGATCTCCCAATTATAAAAAAAAAAAAAATCAGAGGTAAGATCTTTTGTTTGACGTTTAAAAAAAATAACTTATGATGCAAAATCTCAACAGAACTAACTAATGACATCATGTTAGCAAAACTACCTTATGACCAAGAGAAACTTGCTACAGTAAAATTCTGTTATAATGTCAAGAAGACCATCTTTGGGATTTTTGGGGGGGAAATTAGGATCTGTTCATTTTGAGTTATTTACTGAGTTAAACTGTAAAAATGCAGAATTACATGAAAAACTTGCAGTTTTCTTGCATATAATTAAGAAATCTTTATCGTGTCATTTTCGAATATCGTTTCCAGTTTTTATATATTTATTTTGTGAAATTAATGAACTTCTTCGAAAGCAGCTTGAAATATTTTCACGGTCAGATTTGAAAGTAAACGAGTGTTTAAAGACAGAACGACTTGACGAGATGTTTTTTACGATGTGACGCTGATTTTAAACTTTGAATAAACTTGATTTTACTGAACTGATTTTTTATTATTATGATGATTATAATTATTATCGGTGTGTTTGGGGTGGTGTTGTGCGGAGCGGCGCCCTCTTGTGGCACAAGCTCGAACCCCGTCAGACGTCTGTCAGCGTCGTCAGTGTCTTACCATGGAAACGATGTCGATCATGTGATCATGTGGTGATTTGTGCGCCTGGAGACGAGCTGCCACCTCCAGGTGTCGGCAGGTGTGTCCCGAACACGCAGGTTATTGTACAATGAGATTTTGACAGATATTTAACCCTCGGTAAACTGCCTATTTTGTTATAATAAAAGTCTATATTGAACTTTACTTAAGCACTACTACTACGGGAATTATTTTCTTTGCATTGTTAATCATATATGAATAGAAAAGTATAAAGATATTTGAATATATATTTTTTCTTTTTCTTTGATCACCACCTCCTCTGTCTTTTAATTTTCTTTTTTAAGCATAATAAAAACTTAACAAGAAAACAGGAAGTGCTGCAGTGTTCTTCTTCTTCTGGGCTTTAGGTCTGATTGTTTGTTTGTTTGTTTGTTTGTTCAGCTGATTAAATGGTGTCTGAGTCCGTTAAGTTCAAACCATGGAGCTTTCTTTGGCTCTCACGTCGTCATCGCAGATCCGTAAATATCCAGTATCCAGTGTCCAACACTAGGAGGCGTATTTCTTTACGGATGGATAGAAACCTGATAGAAGCTACCTGTAGCTGTGGGGGAGGGGCTCATTTTGCGATCCAGTGGTTTGGAAGATGTGCTTGAAACATTACCGGGACCAAAACGGCCTACCATGGAGGCTACATAGCATGTTTGTGAAATATTTAATTAAAAATACATATGAACGGCTGAACGAGTCAGAGTAGGCTCGTTGGAGATGATCCACAGTCGCAGCACAATGCATGCTGGTTAGTTTTGTGTCCGACTTCATCCCGACTTCCCCTGACGTCTTACAAAAGTGGACGGCGATGAAATCATGAGAGCGAGGCGCTGCAGCTGCTCTCCACCGACTGCAAGACCCACGGCATGATGGGAAACGCTCGGCTCTCACCTGATCTAACAGCTGATTGGTTCAGATGTCGACTCAACAAGATGACGTTTTATATAAACTTTTCATTTTCGTTTAATTTCAGAGATTTAGATTTGATTTGTCTGATTTGAAGGTTTATTCTGTGAACAGGAAACTTGTGACTGCTGAGAGACTGAACACATTCATCACAAACTGCATGTAGTCTGCTGTATGTCAACATGGACTGAATCAATTATTGAAGTATTAAACATCACTGCGGTCAGTGAGGTGTGAGGACTCTTACAATAACGTGTCCAGGTGTGACGCTCTGACTGTATCTGACTGATATTTAATGAAAGCTGTTGTCTTCAGGGGGGGACTTACCATTAGGCAAAACTAGGTGGCTGCCTGGGGCCCCAAGTTTCTGAGGGCCCCATAAAACTCCTCATACACTTATGGTTAGCGTTTTTACTTGAGAAAAGAGGTAGTGGTGTGCTCAAGGACCCATATTGTCCAAAAACTCAAAGAAAAATGCAGGTGCTCTTGAAGAAGAGGGCTCAAAATCTTACCAAGGATGAAAAAACAAACTTCAGGCACTCTTGCATGGAGCAGGGAAAGAAAAAGGGTAGCTTGATTACTTCATTAAAAGCCTTTATTTTATTACGGCTTTTACAAAGACACTTAAAAACACCTTTTTAAGTGTCTTTGTACAATAAGGATTGAAAATAGGGATGAATAAAAGGATCTGGAGGGCCCCATGCCTGTCTTTGCCTTGGGCCCCAAAATGACTAAATCCGCCCCTGGTTGTCTTGTATGAAATATGAAGCTTACAGTCAGACACAGTGTGATCAGCCTGTGTAGCTGAGGGGACAGGTCACACTGATCGGATCTGATTTACAGGAGAGTTCATGAACCATCAACATAAACTACAGATCACCTGTAAAGTATTTAAGAAATTAATCTGTCATTATTTAAACAACTGGAAACAAACCGATATATAAGTCTGATAATATTAGAATCAATCGACATCATATCAGACAGGATGTGAGTGTGTCTGTGACTTCCTGTACGGACTGAGGGCTGCTGGGACCTGTCAGGAAACTGTCTGACCTGACCGCAGCTTGTTGTCTCCACTTCCTGCTGCAGCCGCCTGCTCTCGTCTACTCTCCAGGCAGGCGAGGCGCCTACTGTCAGTCTGACTGCATTTTAGCAGAATAAAATAACTCAGATTCACACTGTGTTCAAACAATCAGACAGACTCACCTGAGGATCAACAGGTAACATAGCCCGAGTCGTTTTTTATACAAATATTTAAAAAGAGACAAAGTTTCTTTTGAGTGAAAACTGGTTGAAATCTTCTCGCTGCATCAGCACATTTTTCTTCATTTGTTTTAAAGATTTTAAAACTTTGATTTGGACTCAGATATTTTTGCTGTATTTTAATATTTTTAATACTTGTCCGACACCAGCTCAGCCTGCTCCTCCTCCTTCTTACTATCTGCTCATAACCTCCTGTGACTAAATACATATTTTTGTCTCAAGACTAAAACTGAATCTAAAAGAGCTCTCAAAATGAGCGGATCATAGTGCTCACAGTTTCTCACATGAATATCAGCAGAAAAATGCAAGCAAGGTGAGAGGAAGCAGCCAAGCGTCTGCACTCTGCAGAAAATGACTCAACCGGAACTGAAGTGTTAGATGACAAATAAGTTTCACCACTTCCTGTTGTGCTCTGTTCCAGTTATTTTAACAGACTTTGAGGAAGAGTCAGAAATATGGAGCCATCACCAAAACCTGAGGAGCTAACAAGTATTTAGTGTAGTTTAGTATTTACTTCTTTAGTGTAGTAGCGCAGAGATTAGCTAGCTACTTAGAAAGGAATAGCTTAATAGATACCATGGTGCAGAAGGCAGGAATACCAGGTTTTTCAGGGTGTTTAGAGCAAACTAGCATGATCTGGCACCAGATTCAGGCAGCAAAGATTAAGAAAAGGGACCTGCATGTAGTATTTTCAGATCTTGCAAATGCGTTTGGTTCAGTACCCCACAGCCTCATTTGGAGTGCGTTTGACTACTTCAGAGTGCCACAGGTAGTTGTTAACTTAGTGAAAGCATATTTTCAGGATATTAGGTTGTGTCTAAGTACGGCAGGTTTCACAACAGGTTGGCAGAGGCTAGAAATAGGCATCATGGCAGGGTGTACAATTTCTCCATTGGCATTTACTATGGCGATGGAAGTAATCATCAGGGCTTCTAAGTGGGTGGTAGGTGGGGAGAGACGGCAGAACGGGTTGCATCTTCCACCAGTTAGGGCTTACATGGATGACATGACACTGGTGACCACAACAATGCCATGTACAAAGAGGCTACTAGAGAAGGTAAATAAGAACCTCAAGTGGGCCAGCATGAAAATCAAGCCTAGTAAATCTAGAAGCATCTCGATATGTAGAGGGAAGTTAAGTGACAGGAAGTTTGTCATAGATGATGAGGAAATCCCAACAATTAGGGAAAAGCCAGTAAAGAGCTTAGGTAGGTGGTACAATGTGGAGTTGAATGATGAGGAACAGGTGGTGACATTTAGGAAAGATGTGGCTGAAGGATTGGATAGAATAGATAAATCAGAACTTCCAGGAAAGCTGAAGTTGTGGTGTTTGCAGTTTGGGCTATATCCTAGGTTAATGTGGCCATTGTCAATTTATGAAATTCCAATATCCGTTGTGGAGAGAATTGAAAGATCGGTTAGCTCCTATATTAGGAAGTGGTTGGGTGCTCCTAGGTGCCTAAGTAGTGTTGCATTGTATGGAAAAGGGATACTTCAGCTGCCAGTATCTAGTTTAACAGAGGAATTTAAATGGGCCAAGGTCAGGACAGAGCTCTTGTTACCTGGGAGTAAGGACGTGGTAGTTAGGAGTGTGGCTCCAAATCCAACCAAGGGGAGGAAGTGGAACCCAAGATCGGCAGTTCAGGAGGCAGAGGCAGCTCTTAGGCATGCAGAGATTGTAGGTAATGTTCAGTTTGGCCGGGGAGGCCTGGGGCTTGGCTCAGGCAAACTGGTATGGAATAAAGCAGGACTCAAAGATAAAAGAAAATTGGTCATGGAACAGATACGTAGACAGGAAGAGATGCTAAGGGGTGCAAAGGTAGTGGCCCAGGCTAAACAGGGACAGTGGTTGAATTGGGAAAGTGTAGAGAAGAGGAAGCTTAGTTGGAGGGACCTGTGGAGTATGGAGGAGAATCATATTAGATTCCTGGTAGGGGCTACATACGATGTGTTACCAACCCCCCAGAACCTAAAACTGTGGGTAAAAGAGGACCCATCATGCCCATTGTGTTCAGGTACCGCAACCTTAAAGCATATTTTGTCAGGCTGTAAAGTTAGCTTGTCACAAGGCCGATATACATGGAGACATAACCAGGTGTTGAAATGTTTAGCTGCAGGAATCAAAGGGAAACGAAGACAGGTGAATTCAGAAGGTGTTAAGGATAGGAGTTTAGCAATTCAGTTTGTCCGTGAGGGAGAGAAACGCAGACGAGATAAGTTAGTGAGGAGGCAAGGGTGTGGCCGCCTAGAAGGTGCTTGTGATTGGGAAATGCAAGTAGATTTAGGGGGAAAGCTTGTTGTTCCCCAGGAAATAGTTTGTACCAGGCAGAGGCCTGACTTAGTGTTGTGGTCAGTGAGTCAACGGATAGTTTATTTCATTGAGCTGACAGTTCCTTGGGAAGACTCAGTGGAAGAAGCCTATGAAAGAAAAAAGCTTAGATATGCAGACTGAGGAGCAGAAGCTGAGCAGCGAGGATGGAAGACTAGGATTTGTCCAGTGGAAGTGGGGTGTAGGGGATTCATAGCAAGATCAGCTGTCTCGCTCCTGGGGGAACTCGGAGTGCGGGGACAGAGTTTGAGGAAGACAGTGAGGGAAATGTCAGATGAAGCAGTTAGATGTAGCCAGTTTATCTATTACAGAAGAAATATTGTCAGTTGGGGGCCAGCAGGGGGAACTACTAAACAGGGCACATAACTCCTTGAGATCAGGTGGAGAGATCCACTTCCTCTCAGGAGAAATCCAGGAAGAGGAAGGTTATTTTAGTGTGGGAGTGGCCTATTTGAATCCATTTTGTTTGAGACCATGCTGCAAGGTGAGTGTGTTTGCTGATCCTGTAAGTTTATTTATCTCCTTTAACTTTAGCTTATATTGTAGTTATGCTATGTAGCGTGTGAAATAGAGTATGGTGAATGTGCTAGGAAAGGTAGTATCAGCACTGTCTCTACCTGGAGCTCGCATGTACGGAGCCTGGGTTTGGTTGAAGGTGGCAGTGCTGTTTGGGCTGAGATCACTGTCCAGCCTCCTGGAGGTGTCATTGTTGTGAGGGCTCGTCTTGGGGAGGTAGACTGTACAGCCTAACCCGGCAGGGGAGTGTGATAGCCGAACAAGGCTTCCTTCCCTGGGTCTACCTCCTCTGTGGTAGTATAGGTAAGGTAAAGGAGGTTGTTCGGTTAGTGCGGGGAGCAGTGAGACCTGGCATTAGGGGAGTGTCTCTGAGACGGCAGAGATCACTGTCTAGCCTCCTGGAGGTGTCGTGGGACCAACTAGACGAAACACTGGTGAAAGGAGGTTCCCACCTGATGACCCCAAAGACATGTTAGTTATCACTGCTCACTGGTCTGTATAGTTAAGCCTTGCCATATTAGTTTATCATAGGGCTTAGGAGGTTATTCACTGAGTGCTGATCCTTTTTTTTTTTTTTTTTTTTTTTTAAGAGCACAAACTTCTTGTGTCTATTTGAAAATTGAATTAACAACTGAACACTGGAGTGTTTTCAGACGGGGAGCAGGTTTGAACTGAGACTTCATTTGAAAGCATGAAACAGAGTCCAAAGTGCTGCTGGTCTTCCTGGAATCAGCCCTCCCTCCTCTTCCTGCTCTCACACACAACCAGCTCCACTCTGTTCCCTCCCCTTCATATCTGCACTTTATAGATGGGTGGAACCAACATGGTGGTGACGTGACAGAGCTGACAGGCTGCATTCACTGCATGATCACATGATGTTTAGATCATGAGATCATAAATATCAGAGCTCAGACTAGTTTCACTTCTCAGGAAGTGAGACTCACACAGTCGCTGCCACAAGCTGAAATGGCGCAGCAAGGAGCTCAGCTGGACCCCCTAAAGTTCTCTTGTTCCATCTGTCTGGATCTACTGAAGGATCCGGGGGCTCTTCCCTGTGGACACAGCTACTGCATCAACTGTATTCAAAGCTTCTGGGATGAAGAGGATGAGAAGAGAATCTACAGCTGCCCTCAGTGTAGGCAGAGCTTCACACCGAGGCCTGTCCTGATGAAAAACACCATGTTGGCAGTTTTAGTGGAGCAACTGAAGAAGACTGGACTCCAAGCTGCTCCTGCTGATCACTGCTATGCTGGAGCTGAAGATGTGGCCTGTGATGTCTGCACTGGGAGGAAACTGAAAGCCTTCAAGTCCTGTCTGCAGTGTGTGGCCTCTTACTGTGAGAAACACCTCCAGCCTCATCGTGACTCGGCTCCATTACAGAAACACAAGCTGGTGGAGCCCTCCAAGAAGCTGCAGGAGAACATCTGCTCTCGTCATGATGAGGTGATGAAGATGTTCTGCCGCACTGATCAGCAGTGTATCTGTTATCTCTGCTCTGTGGAGGAACATAAAGGCCACGACACAGTGTCAGCTGCAGCAGAAAGGACTGAGAGGCAGAGAGAGCTGGAGAGGAGTCGACAAAACATCCAGCAGAGAATCCAGGACACAGAGAAAGATGTGAAGCTGCTCCAACAGGAGGTGGAGGCTATCAGTCGCTCTGCTGATAAAGCAGTGGAGCACAGTGAGAAGATCTTCACTGAGCTGATCCGTCTCATGGAGAAAAGACGCTCTGATGTGAAGCAGCAGCTCAGATGGCAGCAGGAAACTGAAGTGAGTCGAGTCAAAGAGCTTCAGGAGAAGCTGGAGCAGGAGATCACTGAGCTGAAGAGGAAAGACGCTGAGCTGGAGCAGCTCTCACACACAGGATCACACCCAGTTTCTACACAACTACCCCTCACTGTCAGCACTCAGTGAAGCCACACACTCATCCAGCATCAACATCCGTCCTCGCCGCTACTTTGAGGACGTGACAGCGGCTGTGTCAGGAGTCAGAGATAAACTACAGGACACTCTGAGGGACACATGGACAAACGTCTCACTGACAGTGACTGAAGTGGATGTTTTACTGCCACAACCAGAGCCCAAGACCAGAGCTGAGTTCTTCAGATATTCACGTCACATCACACTGGATCCAAACACAGCACACACTTATCTGTTATTATCTGAGGGGAACAGGAAAGTGACAGTAATGAGTCAACAACAGTCTTATTCTAAACACCCAGACAGATTCACTCACAGGCGTCAGGTCCTGAGTAGAGAGAGTCTGACTGGACGTTGTTACTGGGAGGTGGAGTGGAGAGGAGGAGTTTATGTAGCAGTCGCATACAAGAATATCAGCAGAGCAGGGTGGGGGGATGAATGTTTATTTGGATTCAATGACAAATCTTGGGCGTTATATTGTGACAATAACAGTTATAACTTTTGGTACAACAAAGTCGAAACTCGTGTCTCAGGTCCTCAGTCCTCCAGAGTAGGAGTGTACCTGGATCACAGTGCAGGTATTCTGTCCTTCTACAGCGTCTCTGAAACCATGACTCTCCTCCACAGAGTCCAGACCACATTCACTCAGCCTCTCTATGCTGGACTTTGGCTTTGTCTTGATTCCACAGCTGAGTTGTGTCAAGTCAAATAGTCTGAAGTCATTTAAGGGTTAAACTCTGTGTTTGGTCTCCATGTTTGTTGCTGACAGCTGATTGTTGTGGCGTTTCTTCACTGCACACAGATCAGCTGTCAGTCAAACATTGTGGACTTTGACATCTTCTCCTGAGTTGTTGTGTAAATGTTTGAGTGTGTGTAGGTGGCGCTCCTTCCTGTGTGTGTTCAGCCATGGAGGCTCTCACTGCTCATGATGATGTTTGTTGAGCTGCAGTGACATTTCTCTGCATGAGAATAATGTGGACTTCTCTGGGCTCTAAATGTCTGATCAATCTTTGTACTGATGTGTTTGTATGTTGTTGTGTGTGAAGAGAGAAAGCAGCAGAGCTCCTTTATCCTCCACACTTTGTTCTCTGTGCAAAGAAATGTGTGCTCACATTGATTTGTTTGGCAGAGCAGAGGTTGTAGTTGTTGTTGATGATCCTGATCAGAATCAATAAGGAGATGACTGAGTCGTTTCGTGTACGTAGCTGAGATTCTTGTGTGGATAAAGTGAATGTGAACATGAAATCATTGAACAGACTTTACTGATGGGATGTGTGAACAAACTGAATCTTTACATGATGAATAAACAAACATGGACAAAGTCTTTTCTTCCTGTCTTCATTCCAGGGTCTCAAACAAAGCTGATGGAGAAAATGTGACACTGATCTGAGAGCACAACTGACGCACTTTTCCTCCTCAAACACCACAAAGTCCAGTGTTGATGTTTACAGCAGAAGAGCGTTTGTCAGTCGCTCTCTGTCCTTTAACTTTCCTCACTCAAACAGCGTGGTCACACAGACATGACACCAGTTTTCTGAGGCTTTTTACAACCCACACTTTGTTTAGTCAGTGAAGAGGATTTATTACACACACTTCAAAGTCCTGACACACACATCACACAACAGATACTGTGGAGCTGATTCTTGACATTTGCTCACAAGTGTTTCCGTGTTGTTTGATCACAGTTCAACCAGTCAGAGACATTTGAACGTACGGCCTCAGATCTCACATTCCCAAATACTGTTTCCAAGCTGAGAGCTGAAACTCTTCTCTCCCATCTTTCCCATGTGACCTGAATGCAGCATCAGTGTTTCAGGGTGTGACTCCTGTCAACAAACGCACACAGTGTGATATTACACATGTTGAAATGTCTCTTTGCTGATGTTGTGTGAAGCTGCCAAAGGCTCAGTGAACTCTGGACTTGTCTTCCTGCAGTGAACATCACAGCAGGTGATCAAGTGAAATGTGACAACTGATGCTCAACACAAGAGGGCGCCTTCATCCTGCTGATTTTCAACACAGTGACTTGGCATTGAAGGTTAGAACGTGCGAGTCACACTTATTTTCACCTGTACTATCACATTTTTTGATCTTTTATAACGACATGCTATACTATGACGTTTTTTCATGACTTCGGATAACATCATACATTATGACTTTTTTTAAAATAATTTTGATGACATGCTTTACTATGACCTTTTTTTCATGAATTCGGACGACATGCTATACGATAACTTTTTCATGATTTTTTACGACATGCTATACTATAACGTTTTTTAAAGATTTTTAACGACATACTATACTATGACTTTTTTTCATGATTTCGGACGACATTCTATACTATGATGTTTTTTTTGATAATTGCTGATGACATACTATACTATGACTTTTTTCATAATATTTGACGACATAGTATACTATGACTTTTTTTCATAATTTTTGACGACATGCTATACTATGACTTTTTTCATAATTTATAACGACATACTATACTATGACTTTTTTCATAATTTATAACGACATACTATACTATGACTTTTTTCATAATTTATGACGACATACTATACTATGACTTTTTTCATAATATTTGACGACATGCTATACTATGACTTTTTTTCATAATTTTTGACGACATGCTATACTATGACTTTTTTCATAATTTATAACGACATACTATACTATGACTTTTTTCATAATATTTGACGACATGCTATACTATGACTTTTTTCATAATTTTTGACGACATGCTATACTATGACTTTTTTTCATAATTTATAACGACATGCTATACTATGACTTTTTTCATAATTTTTGACGACATGCTATACTATGACTTTTTTTCATAATTTTTGACGACATGCTATACTATGACTTTTTTTCATAATTTATAACGACATGCTACACTATGGCTTTTTTTCATAATTTTTGACGACATGCTATACTATGACTTTTTTTCATAATTTTTGATGACATGCTATACTATGACTTTTTTCATAATTTTTGACGACATGCTATACTATGACTTTTTTTCATAATTTTGGACCACATGCTATACTGTGACTTTTTTTCATAATTTTGGACCACATGCTATACTATGACCTTTTTTCATGGTTTTGGACGACATACTATACTATGACTTTTTTCATAATTTTTGACGACATGCTATACTATGACTTTTTTTCATAATTTATAACGACATACTATACTATGACTTTTTTCATAATTTTTGACGACATGCTATACTGTGACTTTTTTTCATGGTTTTGGACGACATGCTATACTATGACTTTTTTTCATAATTTATAACGACATACTATACTATGACTTTTTTCATAATTTTTGACGACATGCTATACTATGACTTTTTTCATAATTTTTGACAACATGCTATACTATGACTTTTTTTTCATAATATTTGACGACATGCTATACTATGACTTTTTTTCATAATATTTGACGACATGCTATACTATGACTTTTTTCATAATTTTTGACGACATGCTATACTATGACTTTTTTTCATAATATTTGACGACATACTATACTATGACTTTTTTCATAATATTTGACGACATGCTATACTATGACTTTTTTTCATAATTTTTGATGACATGCTATACTATGACTTTTTTTCATAATTTATAACGACATGCTATACTATGACTTTTTTTCATAATTTATAACGACATGCTATACTATGACTTTTTTTCATAATTTTTGACGACATGCTATACTATGACTTTTTTTCATAATTTATAACGACATGCTATACTATGACTTTTTTTCATAATTTTTGATGACATGCTATACTATGACTTTTTTTCATGGTTTTGGACGACATGCTATACTATGACTTTTTTTCATAATTTATAACGACATACTATACTATGACTTTTTTCATAATTTTTGACGACATGCTATACTATGACTTTTTTTCATAATTTTTGACGACATGCTATACTATGACTTTTTTCATAATTTTTGACGACATGCTATACTATGACTTTTTTCATAATTTTTGACGACATGCTATACTATGACTTTTTTCATAATTTTTGACGACATGCTATACTATGACTTTTTTTCATAATTTTTGACGACATGCTATACTATGACTTTTTTTCATAATTTATAACGACATACTATACTATGACTTTTTTCATAATATTTGACGACATGCTATACTATGACTTTTTTTCATAATTTTTGACGACATGCTATACTATGACTTTTTTCATAATTTATAACGACATACTATACTATGACTTTTTTCATAATTTATGACGACATACTATACTATGACTTTTTTCATAATATTTGACGACATGCTATACTATGACTTTTTTTCATAATTTTTGACGACATGCTATACTATGACTTTTTTCATAATTTTGGACGACATGCTATACTATGACTTTTTTTAAAATAATTTTGGACGACATGCTATACTATGACTTTTTTAAAAATAATTTTTGATGACATGCTATACTATGACTTTTTTTCATAATTTATAACGACATGCTATACTATGACTTTTTTTCATAATTTTTGATGACATGCTATACTATGACTTTTTTTCATAATTTATAACGACATGCTATACTATGACTTTTTTTCATAATTTTTGATGACATGCTATACTATGACTTTTTTTCATAATTTATAACGACATGCTATACTATGACTTTTTTTCATAATTTATAACGACATGCTATACTATGACTTTTTTTCATAATTTTTGATGACATGCTATACTATGACTTTTTTTCATAATTTATAACGACATACTATACTATGAATATTTCATAATTTTGACGACATGCTATACTATGACTTTTTCATAATTTATATCGACATGCTATACTATGACTTTTTCATAATTTTAACGACATGCTATACTATGACTTTTTCATAATTTTGACGACATGCTATACTATGACTTTTTCATAATTTATTACGACATACTATACTATGACTTTTTTCATAATTTATAACGACATGCTATACTATGACTTTTTTTCATAATTTTTGACGACATGCTATACTATGACTTTTTTTCATAATTTATAACGACATGCTATACTATGACTTTTTTTCATAATTTTTGACGACATGCTATACTATGACTTTTTTTCATAATTTATAACGACATACTATACTATGACTTTTTTTCATAATTTTTGACGACATGCTATACTATGACTTTTTTTCATAATTTATATCGACATGCTATACTATGACTTTTTTTCATAATTTTTAACGACATGCTATACTATGACTTTTTTTCATAATTTTTGACGACATGCTATACTATGACTTTTTTTCATAATTTATAACGACATACTATACTATGACTTTTTTTCATAATTTTTGACGACATGCTATACTATGACTTTTTTTCATAATTTATATCGACATGCTATACTATGACTTTTTTTCATAATTTATAACGACATGCTATACTATGACTTTTTTCATAATTTATAACGACATGCTATACTATGACTTTTTTCATAATTTATAACGACATGCTATACTATGACTTTTTTTCATGGTTTTGGACGACATGCTATACTATGACTTTTTTTCATAATTTATAACGACATACTATACTATGACTTTTTTTCATAATTTTTGACGACATGCTATACTATGACTTTTTTTCATAATTTATAACGACATGCTATACTATGACTTTTTTTCATAATTTATAACGACATACTATACTATGACTTTTTTTCATGGTTTTGGACGACATGCTATACTATGACTTTTTTCATAATTTATAACGACATGCTATACTATGACTTTTTTCATAATTTTTGACGACATGCTATACTATGACTTTTTTTCATAATTTTTGATGACATGCTATACTATGACTTTTTTTCATAATTTATAACGACATGCTATACTATGACTTTTTTTCATAATTTATAACGACATGCTATACTATGACTTTTTTTCATAATTTATAACATACTATACTATGACTTTTTTCATAATATTTGACGACATGCTATACTATGACTTTTTTTCATAATTTTTGATGACATGCTATACTATGACTTTTTTTCATAATTTTTGACGACATGCTATACTATGACTTTTTTTCATAAATTATAACTACATGCTATACTATTACATATTTTCATAATTATTGACTACATGCTATACTATGACTTTTTTTCATAATTTATAACGACATGCTATACTATGACTTTTTTTCATAATTTTTGATGACATGCTATACTATGACTTTTTTTCATAATTTATAACGACATACTATACTATGACTTTTTTTCATAATTTTGGACCACATGCTATACTGTGACTTTTTTTCATAATTTTGGACCACATGCTATACTATGACCTTTTTTCATAATTTATAACGACATACTATACTATGACTTTTTTCATAATTTTTGACGACATGCTATACTATGACTTTTTTTCATAATTTATAACGACATACTATACTATGACTTTTTTCATAATATTTGACGACATGCTATACTATGACTTTTTTCATAATTTTTGACAACATGCTATACTATGACTTTTTTTCATAATTTTTGACGACATGCTATACTATGACTTTTTTCATAATTTATAACGACATGCTATACTATGACCTTTTTTCATGGTTTTGGACGACATACTATACTATGACTTTTTTCATAATTTATAACGACATGCTATACTATGACTTTTTTTCATAATTTATAACGACATACTATACTATGACTTTTTTTCATGGTTTTTGACGACATGCTATACTATGACTTTTTTTCATAATTTATAACGACATGCTATACTATGACTTTTTTTCATAATTTATAACGACATGCTATACTATGACTTTTTTTCATAATTTATAACGACATGCTATACTATGACTTTTTTCATAATTTTTGACGACATGCTATACTATGACTTTTTTTCATAATTTATAACGACATGCTATACTATGACTTTTTTTCATAATTTATAACGACATGCTATACTATGACTTTTTTTCATAATTTATAACGACATGCTATACTATGACCTTTTCATAATTTTGGACATACTATACTATGACATTCTTTCATGATTTTGGACGACATGCTATACTATGACTTTTTTTTTATAATTTTTAACGACATGCTATACTATGACTTTTTTTTTATAATTTTTAACGACATGCTATACTATGACTTTTTTTTTATAATTTTTAACAACATGCTATACTATGACTATTTTTCATAATTTTTAACAACATACTATACTATGACTTTTTTTCATAATTTATAACGACATACTATACTATGACTTTTTTTCATGGTTTTGGACGACATGCTATACTATGACTTTTTTCATAATTTATAACGACATGCTATACTATGACTTTTTTTCATAATTTATAACGACATACTATACTATGACTTTTTTTCATGGTTTTGGACGACATGCTATACTATGACTTTTTTCATAATTTATAACGACATGCTATACTATGACTTTTTTTCATAATTTATAACGACATGCTATACTATGACTTTTTTTCATAATTTATAACGACATGCTATACTATGACTTTTTTTCATAATTTATAACGACATACTATACTATGACTTTTTTTCATGGTTTTGGACGACATGCTATACTATGACTTTTTTCATAATTTATAACGACATGCTATACTATGACTTTTTTTCATAATTTATAACGACATGCTATACTATGACTTTTTTTCATAATTTATAACGACATGCTATACTATGACTGTTTTTTCATAATTTTTGACGACATGCTATACTATGACTTTTTTTCATAATTTATAACGACATACTATACTATGACTTTTTTTCATGGTTTTGGACGACATGCTATACTATGACTTTTTCATAATTTATGACGACATGCTATACTATGACTTTTTCATAATTTATGACATACTATACTATAACTTTTTTTCATAATTTATAACGACATGCTATACTATGACTTTTTTTCATAATTTATAACGACATGCTATACTATGACTTTTTTCATAATTTTTGACGACATGCTATACTATGACTTTTTTTCATAATTTATAACGACATGCTATACTATGACTTTTTTTCATAATTTATAACGACATGCTATACTATGACTTTTTTTCATAATTTATAACGACATGCTATACTATGACTTTTTTTTCATAATTTTTAAGGACATACTATACTATGACTTTTTTTCATAATTTTTGACGACATGCTATACTATGACTTTTTTTCATAATTTTTAAGGACATACTATACTATGACTTTTTTTCATAATTTTTAACGACATGCTATACTATGACTTTTTTTCATAATTTTTAAGGACATACTATACTATGACTTTTTTTCATGATTTTGGACCACATGCTATACTATGACTTTTTTTCATGATTTTGGACCACATGCTAAACTATGACTATTTTTCATAATTTTTGACCACATGCTAAACTATGACTATTTTTCATGATTTTGGACCACATGCTAAACTATGACTATTTTTCATAATTTTTGACCACATGCTAAACTATGACTATTTTTCATGATTTTGGACCACATGCTATACTATGACTATTTTTCATAATTTTTAAGGACATACTATACTATGACTATTTTTCATAATTTTTAACGACATGCTATACTATGACTTTTTTTCATAATTTTTAAGGACATACTATACTATGACTATTTTTCATAATTTTTAACGACATACTATACTATGACTATTTTTCATAATTTTTAACGACATGCTATACTATGACTTTTTTTCATAATTTTTAAGGACATACTATACTATGACTATTTTTCATAATTTTTAACGACATGCTATACTATGACTTTTTTTCATAATTTTTGACGACATGCTATACTATGACTTTTTTTCATAATTTATAACGACATGCTATACTATGACTTTTTTTCATAATTTTGGACCACATGCTATACTATGACCTTTTTTTCATGGTTTTGGACGACATGCTATACTATGACCTTTTTTCATAATTTTGGACCACATGCTATACTATGACCTTTTTTTCATGGTTTTGGACGACATGCTATACTATGACCTTTTTTCATGATTTTGGACCACATGCTATACTATGACTTTTTTCATAATTTTTGATGACATGCTATACTATGACTTTTTTTCATAATTTATAACGACATACTATACTATGACTTTTTTCATAATTTTTGACGACATGCTATACTATGACTTTTTTAAACATTTTTGACGAAATGTTATACTATGACTTTTTTTTAAATAATTTTCGACGACATGCTATACTATGACTTTTTTAAACATTTTTGACGAAATGTTATACTATGACTTTTTTTTAAATAATTTTCGACGACATGCTATACTATGACGTATTTTCATGATTTTTGATGACGTTATGCTCTGACTTTTTTTTCATAATTTTGTACGACATAATATAGTTGACATATTTTTAATATTTGATTATAATACACAGGTTTACAACGTAGAATCATGATTATTGTATTTGTAAGACATATATGTAGATATATTTACATTAAAATTAAATTCACTATTTGAATGACACTAAGATTTTATTTAATGACCGTTTTATTACATGTTGTATTGACTCAAAAATGAACAATTCATCGTGACACTTTAAATATTTTTTTCATCATACACTGTAGTCTGATTTGGCCTCCTGCATATAATCACAACAGTTGTAACTGTGGTGAAACAGACGACATGTTAGTGGAGAATATTTTCATTAGAAAAGAGTTCACTTTGTCCATCAGAGACTTTTATTTTGAAGCTTCATGGAACAAACGACATCATCTTTTCCTGTGTTTGATCTGTCGGGACGCGTCGCTAACACCGTCTTTAACGTCCTCCAGCAGCGAGTCTCGGATCCTCCGGGCCTTCCCGCTCAGGTCTCCCAGTCCTCCCGGGGCCCTGGAGGCCTCCTGCCGGATCTGCTGGACCGTTCGGGACCGGAGCGCCCGGCCCGCCGCGTCCTTACCGACCTGCTGCGCTCTCAGAGCGGCCCGGGCGGTGAGCCGCGCCGCGCTGCGGACCGGAAGAGACTCCGACAGTTTCTCCACCACCTGAGCTTTCCTCACCAGCGCGGACAGCAGATACCTGAGCACCATGGTGACGTCACCACGCACCTGCAGGACAACCAATTAAAGACCAAGCGGACAACACCTGAGCACAGAGGAACACACCGGGCAGTGACCGAGTTAACCCACCTCAACAATCACATACAGTTAGTGTATTTGAAGAGGAAGACACGTGACTTCCGGTGGTGTCTTTCAAAATAAATGTCAAAAACACACTTAAAAAACAAAAAAATTGTTTAACCTTAAAAACAACAAACATCTTTATTTTAATTAAGGAGTTTTGTAGCCTCAGATAAATACATTCATCCACTGATTTCAAACAACCTTCAGCGGTCTGTGCTTGAGGCGGTTCATGGCTTTCACTGAACTGAAATTACATTCTCATCCGAAACCTATAAATCTAGAGTGAATTATATTTTATCTGCAGAGTGGGATAAATACAACTCGTAAATAATGTAGTAAAAATTACAATATTTTGAAGATTCAGTAGCTAGACGTAAAAGTTTGACCTAAAAGTAGTGAAGTAACATATCTCTCTGTGATCATCTGAAACATTCGTTTCTATCTGAAATCAAAGTTTAATTCGTTAATTCATTCACTCAAACCTCTTTGACAAGCGACGACTTTATTATTTATTTAATCTGAAGATTATTTTCTTAATAAATAATCACGTGGTCTTCAGTCATCAGAAAATGTCACATTTTTTTCCTTTCTTCACTTTCAGTGCGACTCCTTCAGATAGAAATATTAGATTTAAAGATAAAGCAGAAATTAAGAAGCTGGAAAACAAATGTTTCCTCCTGAAAAATGACTGAAACCATTAATTTATGATTAAAACAGTTGCAGATTAATTGTCTGTCAAACGGCTCCTTTAATTGACTAATTGTTTCTACTTACTTTAAAAAAAAAACTTGCTCATATGATTACGTTTTTATTCTTTATGAATCAGCTGACGCTTTAAATTTTCACTTAGTTCTAAATAAAAATGAAAACAGTTTTGACCTGCAACTGACTCTTATCTGCAGATTATTTTATGTTTTTGTCTATAAAACATAAAAAAACAGTGCAAAATATTCTTTGTATTTCACCAGAATTTAAGGTGACGTCTTTAAATATTTCCACCAACAGTCTAAAACACAGAAATTTTTATTTACAGTAAAATCAAACAAAAATTCTGAGACAAACCGGCACCTCTTGAAAAATAACTTCAGTTAATGATCACCAATCAAAACAGTGACAGCTTAAAAAAAAAAAAAAAAAGAGTATACTTTTATGTGTAAAGTGCCCGACTGTGTACAAGCTGGTAAACTATTAACTGACAGTTTCCATGGAGACGATATAAATGAGAACACACTCAACTTTCAGGCAGCTTTTATTCTCAACGTGGGACAGCAGACAGGTGTGCGACCTTTGACCCTGATCCTACAGGAGTCTGTTCAGTAGATCAGCAACAGGGAGACGACGTGGAGGAATAAATTAAAACCCAAAAACAACTCGTCAGGTAAAAAAACAAAACTCCACTCTAAAAAATAAAACAATAAAATAAAATCAATCAAAAATCGACTTCAGCTTTCTGCAAGGAAAAAAAAGTTCAAATAAAAACGATAAAAAAAAGTTGGTTAGAAAACTCGAGTGCGTTTTTAGTTTTTGGTTTGTTTCTTCCTCACTGTGCTTCTGTGACAATGAACACACATACACGCATGCACGCACACACACGCACACACACACGCACACACACGCACGCACACACACACACACACATACTCTCTGTACACTTAACAGATCAAACCTTCAGTATTTACACTCGTATTTATAGATTCTCGCTCTGATCGTTCGCAGAGCTGCAGCTTTAAGAGTTTAAGCTCCGCCTCTTGTTGTCCTGGTCGACCAATCAGCAGCTGCTGTTCTTAAACTCTCCGTTCTCAGTGATGGACAGTTTGGTGGGGTTGGTGGGTGACAGGCCGTTGCGCAGGTTGGGCGTGCTGTAGCGCTCCTTCACCTGCGTCAGCGCTGCCATCAGCCGCGAGTTCGCCGCGTCCAGGGAGCCGATCCGCTTCTCCTGATTGGACAGAGATGGAGAGAGGAGGTGGGACAGGAAGTCAGACTGACAGGTATGAAATGAAATCAAGGTGCGTGATGATCTGTCGAGTAAAAACACATCACAGCACCAAGTCTCTTTGAGTTTAAATTCTTCTCAAGGTTTGAAAAAGACAATTTTGATAAGTTAAAAAAGTATCTCCTTAAAGGGATAGTGCACGCAAAAATGAAAATTCAGCCATTATCTACTCACCCATATGCCGAGGGAGGCTCAGGTGAAGTTTTAGAGTCCTCACATCACTTGCGGAGATCCAAGGGGAAAGTGGCTAGCACACCTAATGGAGGCTGACGGCGCCCCAGACTAACGTCCAAGAACACAAAATTGAATCCACAAAATATCTGTCGTATGCTGTAAAGCCCTGTGAGGCAAATTGTGATTTGTGATATTGGGCTTTATAAGTAAAATTGATTGACTACGGTCTTTTAGCAAAGGACAGCCCAACATGTCTGAAGACTTTGAAACTGAGGACGAACAGCGTTTCTTTGTTGAGCCGTATTTGTTTGAGCCCGAGTATACGCACGGAACTCAGGCTACTGGACGAAGCAGCCGCCGCAGCTCATGAGCCTAACCCTCAGCCAGCCGCAGAATACCGGAGTGGAGCACTGGAAACCTGCTGGTGTAGTTGTTTCAAATGCAAAGCAATGCCAACGGATGAGGAAAGTCTTTGCTGCTCAGACTGGGAATTGGCGATGCCTGCACTTGAGAATCTGGACATCAGTACTGACGAGACTGCTGCTCTTCAGAGACCGTGCATCACCGATCACCCTGAGCGCGCACACGTGAGCGTGGTGCCCAGAGAGGCAGTCAGAGCTACAGGCTACAATGAGGCTAAAAACAGAGTTCAAATGAGGTTTTTCCAAACAACTTTTTATGTCGGGGCTTCAGGACACTTGGATCACTACGGACGAGCAGTATGGAGATATTTTGTGGATTCAATTTTGTGTTCTTGGACGTTAGTCTGGGGCGCCATCAGCCATTAGGTGTGCTGGCCGCTCCCCCCGCCGATCTCTGCAAGTGATGTGAGGACTCTAAAACTTCACCTGAGCCTCCCTCGGCATATGGGTGAGTAGATAATGGCTGCATTTTCATTTTTGGGTGCACTATCCCTTTAACTTATCACCATCTGAAAATGTGTCCATTAATTTGAAAAACTAAACCCCTTAAAAACACCTTTATTTTGAAAGTTTTAAAACCAAAGCTCATTTGTTTTAAGAGCTTTTAAAGTAAGTAGATTTACAACACTTAAATATATTTGATAAATCCATTAATGATAACTTTAAGGTATATTTGAAGATGAATGGTTTCAGAGGCGTCGGTGGCTTAGTGGTAGAGCAGGCGCCCCATGTACAAGGCTGTTGCCGCAGCAGCCTGGGTTTGACTCCAGCCTGTGGCCCTTTGCTGCATGTCTCTCCCTCTCTCTCTCCCTCCTTCACACTTCACTGTCCTATCAATTAAAGGCAAAAACATGCCCTAAAAATATCTAAGAAAAAAATAAAAATGATTTCAGTTAACGTCAGATCTCAAAAATATTTTTAGAGATTTTAAGGGACTTTTGTTAACATATCAATATCTTTATTAGTAGTAAATTAATAGACTGCAGTGCATTAAATGGTTTCTTCGGGGTTTTAAGCTCTTAAAATTTACAAAATAATAAATGCAGATCTGAGATCAACTAATGAACTGTAGTTTATTAGAGTAGTTAAGGGACTTTTAAGATGTAAGAACTGTGTACATTTTTCATATGGGGTTTAGAATGGATCATCTTAGTGTTGAAAACCCATTAAAATTTACCAAATAACTTGTCTCTGAAGCTTCATTTCATTTTTTACCTTAAAAGACCACATTTTTAAATTAAGGGGAGATTAAGGGGTGACTTAATTTCAGAAAGCCTTTAGAACTCTGCAGATCATCTACTAGAAAAACCTTAATAAATGTAACAGTCCATCAATCTATCCCCTTAAATAATTAAAAAGGCCTCAATTACATTATTATATAATTAGTGAATTAATGGAATTTTTAAGTTAAAAATAAAAAAAATTGAGTTTTATTGTGTTTCTCCACCGAAACCTGCAAACCTGCAGAACTTAATTTTAAATTGCAGTAGGGAGACAAAAGTTTGTGTCAGAACATGTGTCTGGTGTCCAAAGATTGGGTTTTCAAATATAACATCATAGATATTCTTTAATTTGTACATTAATTTTTCACTTTGGGTACAAATTGAGGGGTTCACCCCAAATTTGGGATTAATGAACGGATAAATTAATGGGTTTTTAAAGGATTATTTCTTTGATTAAACTGATGAAAAGCCCTTAAAACTTCTCAAACAGCTGAAAAATCACCCCTGAATTTATTCTCACTTTAATTGAGAAATTAAGGTCGTGGGGAGGGAAAAAATTCAGGAATGGCTTTCATAGGTCTTGAGTCAATTTTAAGGGATTGTTATCCTTTAAAAAGGTCTTAAAATATGCAGATTATCCAATAAAATGCCTTCAAATTTGATAATTCATTACTTAAAATCCCTTAAGACCTGTATGACATCAATTCATAGAATTTCAAGGTTGAATATAAGGGAATCAGTTCCAGGGTGAGTAGAGCTGTGATGTGTCTTTGACCCGACAGAATCAAACTGTAAAAGCGTTCAGAAAACATTTGAAGGCCGCAGCAGAAAAAAGAAACAGCCCAAAATAAAAACTGAACACAACAAAACCAAAGTGAGATTAAAGCTCTGCAGCAGGAAGTCAAACTGATCTGGAATCAGAGTGTGAATGTTTGATTCACCTGCTGAGTGAACCTGAGCAGTCCGACAGGTCGTCTCTCATTAAACCTTCTGTCGCCTCGTTTCATTTTTAAAGAGAGTGAACTGGGAGCTCTGGTGCTTCAAAGAGGAGGGGGGGTGAAGGGAGGGGAGGAGAGGGGGATGGGGGCGGCAGCCAAACAGAAATAAAACCAGCTCAGAGCGCCACACACCAAAACACCAAAACGCCAGCAGCCTGAAGATATCAGACGTGTCGCCGTGAGACTTTAACAAACTATATAAATTCACCCTTTGATGACCTCAACTCTGCCGACGCCATTACAGATACATCAGATTATCAGTATCAGCACGTGTATCAGCTGTTAATGTTAATATTCAGAAATATTTGTCAAAAATATTCTCAAAATGTTCAGAAAGTTCCCAAACATCAAAATGTTCCCAAAATAGAATCAAAATATTCTGAAAATGTTGTCAAAATGTTTCTGCACTGCCACAATATGTCCACAAGAAGTCATCACAAAGTTCCCAAAGCTTTAGAAAGCTTTCCAAACTGTCAACAAAATGTTCCCAAATTGTAATCACGTTGTTCCCAAAATAGTGCCAAAATGTTCTAATGTCCCTGAATGTCACTGAAATGTTTCCCAAGTCTCAACATGTTAGCAACATATCAACAAAGGTTCCCAAACTGTCATCAAAATGTGCCCAAACTTTAATCACACCTTTCCAAAAATGTCAACATTATGTTCCCAAAATAGTGTCAAAATTTTCAGATAATGTCCGTGAGATATCATTTACATTTTTCCAGTGTCTACATACCAAAATGTCAAAAAAGGTTTCCAAAGGGGTTTCCATGAAAATGTTCCCAGAGTCATCAAAAAAGGTTCCCAAACTATGAATGTTGGGTTAAAAACACATCTGCTCTGTGATTGGCTGCTCAGGTGTGATGGCGCTCGTTGTTGATGGCGTTTTTTTTTTTTTTCTTTTCTTTTTTCTAAAAACAGCGTGGTTTGGTGGCGGGGGTGAGGGAGGGGGAGGGACTACAGTCACTACTTGCCTGATTGGTTTATTTCACATCCGTTACTGACCTGAAATCAGTGAAGAGACGATGAGAGGCAAAGAAGAAGAACTAAAAGTGAAACTCACAGACGGCTGCTGTTTGTTTGTGTGACAGCAGTGGAGCTTAGAGCTGCTGTACAGGAAACCATTTAATGTTTCAGTGAATGTAATTTAAAACTAACATGAAGTTGGTGTCCAGAGCTTCCTCACTGATGGTTAACACTGTGTGGAGGTAGATACAGGTGTGTCTGCAGGTGTGATGTTGTACCTGAGCGTCAATGATCTTCTGTTTGGCTTCAATCACTGCCTGCATCTCTGCGTGGTCCCGCTTTAACTCCTCCTCCACCGCCATCAGCCTGACCACACACACACACACACACACACATGTTATTTGAAGAATTTTAAAAAATGGCATTATTAAATTTCATGTCTTTATTTCATTTAAATGAAAAATGTTTTTTAAAATGCACTTCAGTTTAACTGTAATCAGAATGTTCCCAAATGTCAACAAAATGTTGCCGAAATGTTCTCAAACTGTTCCAAAAATGTCAACAAGATGTTCATGAAATGTCAAAAAATGTTCCCAAACTATCCTAAAAATGTTCTCAAAATAGTGACAAAATGTTAAGAAAATTTTACATTCTTAAAAGATCATCATAAAGTTCCCAAAATGTCAAAAAAGGTTCCCAAAATAGTGTTTAAATTGTCAGATAATGTCACTGAAATGTAATTTAAATGTTTCAAATGTCAACATGTTGCCAAAATCCAGAAAAACCTTTACAATCTGTCATCAAAGCCACAGTATCAAAAAACGTTCCAAACCTATCATTAAAATGTTCCCAAAATTGTGTCAAATGTTAAGAAAAAATTGTCTACAACTGTCTAATAGGGCTGCAACGATTAGTCGACTAATCGGTGACTAATCAACTATTAAAATAATCGGTGACTATTTTAGTATTCGACTAATCGGTTTGAGTCATTTTCATAGAAAAGTACTATAAAAGTACCCAAAATACTCTTATTGCAGCTTCTTATGTTCAAATATTAGCAGATTTACACACTCTCCTGTGACGGTGAACTGAACCCTTTGGCGTGAGTACAAAACAAGACATTAGATGACATCATTTTGAGGTTTGGGAGAAACAGACCGACATTTTTCAACACGATAACAATGACAACAATAAAATGATTAGTCGACTAATCAAAGAAATAATCGACAGATTAGTCGACAATGAAAAATAATCGTTAGTTGCAGCCCTACTGTCTAAACAATGTTCTGTAAAAACAAAATGGCACCACTTTACTCTCAAAACAATGTCAAAATTTTCCCCAACTATCTGTAAAATGTTCCCAAATAGCAAAAAAATGTTAGGAAAAAATTTGCCTGAAATAATCCTAAAATGTCATCAAAAGTTCCCAAAATGTCAAAAAAGGTTCCCAAAGAGTCATCAAGTTTCCCCCAATAGCAACAAATGTTTAAAAAATGGCCTAAAAAGTTCCCAAAATAGTCAGAATGTTTGAAAATGTGCCTAAAATGTCATATAAATGTTCCCAAACTGTCAACAATGTTCTGTAAATGTCATCAAAAAATTTGCTCTCAAAATAGCATCAGAATGTTTCCAAAATAGTTTTAAAATGTTCCCAAACTGTAATCACACTGATCCCAAAATGTCAACAATATGTTCCCAAAAAAGTGTCATACAGTTTGTTACGAAAATGTTGCCTAAATTGGTATGAAAAATGTTCCCAAACTGTCAACATTGTTCTGTAAATGTCCTAAAAAATGGCACCATTTAACGCTCAAATAGTGTCGAAATGTTCCCAAAATAGTTTCAAGATGTTCTGACAATGTTAATATCTTAAAATGAAACACTGCTGAGTAACTGTTGTCCCTACCTGCAGATGATGCTCTTCATCTGGCTGTCTTTCTCCTCCTGCTGCCTCCTCAGCCTCTCCTCGCTGTCCTCCAGACGGTGTTTGTACTCCAGCAGCAGCTTCTGCATCTGCTGCTCCTGAGCCAGCAGACGCCGCTCGTACTCCTCCAGACGCCGCCCGGACACCCGCAGACGCTCCTTCAGCCGAGAGATCTCCAGCTCATACTGAGGTTGGAGGAGGAGAGGAGGAGGAGGAGGTTAATGTGGCACGAACAACACAAGTCACCTTATTTACAGGTTTGTAACAGAAACTCTGCACGTCTCAGCTTGGTGTGTCGAGACAGACAGACAGACAGACAGACAGAGAGACAGACTACCACCACACAGTGAGAGTGGTCAGGTGAACACCTGTCCAGGTGTGTGTGCTACCTTCTCAGTGTTCCTGCCCTCCTCTCGGCTCCTCTCCCCTCCCTCCTCCTCCTCCTCATCATACTGGCCATTGTTGAGCACCCAGGCTGCCGTCCGCTCCACTGGAGACATCGCCACTGCCACCGCCTCCACCGGAGACGCCACCTGAACACAAACCAGTGACATCATCACACCCTGTGACACGTGCACTAAATGTTCGATTATCTCATTAAAACCAGAGCGTGTTTAGGGACCAAAACAGGACTCCCACAGTTTGTCACAGCCTTTAAAGCTGCTGCGTTTCATTAGTCCTTCGACACGCCCTCGTTGACTTCCTCTTGGAGGAATCCCTGCCGCCATCCTGAGTGTCGTTCCAGTTCTCTAAAAACCTGAAGTGAACTTGGTGAGATGGATCCTCGGGGGGCTGAGGGAGTGAACAACAATGGTCACTCCAGATAGGTCTGTATCACCCACAATGCATTGCAGCTACGCATTTGATGCAAAAAAATAAATCTGTGGTGACGTGGCAGTGCTGTACGCAAAGCTAGGGTTGCACCACCGAAGAAGACGCTGAATAAATTGTAAAATAAATAAAGTAATAAATATAAATAAAGTGAAATAAATCCACTGTTCAACATGTTTCTCACTGCCTGTTTTTCCAGCAGGTGTGTGTGTGTGTGTGTGTGTGTGTGTGGTAAACAGTACTGTGCAGGAGTTTTAGGCAGGTGTGAAGAAATGCTGTAAAGTAAGAACAGTTTCAAAAATATAAAGTTTAATTATTCACCTTTTATAGATTTACAAAATGCAAAGTGAGCGAACAGAAGAGAAATCAAATCAATATTTGCTGTGACCACCCTTTGCCTTCAACACAGCATCAGCTCTTCCAGGTACACCTGCAGGTGTTTGATTAACCAGTTACACCAAACAGGTGCTAATGATCATCAGGTTCATGTGTCGGCTGAAACACAGTCATGAACTGAAACAGAAACAGCTGTGTAGGAGGCTTCAAACTGGGAGAGGAGCAGCCAAACTCTGCTGCCAAGGTGAGGCTGTCACAGGTCGCACACCGTGACAAGACACAAGGCGGTTACACTGCATCAGCAGGGTCTCTCCCAGGCAAAGATCTCAGAGCACACTGGGGTTTCAACATGTGCTGTTTAGGAGGCACAAAGAAACGGGACATGTTGAGGAGCGCAGGATTGCAGCAGGTGAGAGACACATGATGCTTCTTGCCTTTGAAATCAGAAGATGTCCAGCAGAAAACAGTGGGACCCAGGTACACCCATCGACTGTCTTCATGGAAGAGCTGCGGCCAAAAAGCCAAACCTCCGACGTGGAAACAAGGCAGAGCGACTCAACTCTGCAGGAAAACACAGGAAGTGGGCTGCAGAGAGATGGCAGCAGGTGCTCTGGACTGATGAGTCAAAATGTGGAGGGCTGCAGGCGACAGTGACGCACGGTGGCGGTTCATCTGCAGGTTTGGGGCTGCACTTCTGCAGATGGATTTGGGGGTTTGGTCAGGATTAATGGTGTCCTCAATGCTTCAGCGTCAAGAGCAACAAGGAGTCCTGGAAGTGATGGTGCTGCCCCCACAGAGCCCTGAGCTCAACATCATCTGGTCTGTCTGGGATTACATGAAGAGACAGACGGATCTGAGGCAGCCGACATCCACAGAAGATCTGAGGTTAGTTCTCCAAGATGTTTGGAACAACCTACCTGCAGAGCTCCTCCAAAAACTGTGTGCAGGTGCACCTGGAAGAACTGATGCTGTGTTGAAGGCAAATATTGATTTGATTTAGATTTCTCTTCTGTTCGCTCACTTTGCATTTTGTCATTGATAAAAATAAACAATACTTTACAGCATTTCTTCACACCTGCCTGAAACTTGCACACAGCACTGTATAGGTGTAATGATTCACAGAGTTTCTCAGGGAAATCTGAAATTTTGATATTTAACTGAAAAATGTCAAATAATTAATTACACTTAATATTTACTTTGATTGTTGTTCTGTTGTGTGATGTCTTTATTCATCATCATCCGTAGACGTGTGGAAAATGAGCTGTTTTACACTCTATTAAAAACCCACAGCAATAATAATTAATAATCATGCAGATCACAAACAGAAATGTCTAAATCAGAACGTGATGCAGATAATCACCACGTGCCCCACGGTATATTGGGATTATCCACTCACAGACAGGAGACTGCACGTGTCTGATGAAGTTTAATAATGAAAAAGAGCAGCGCAGCGCCTGTCCCGCAACTGACGGTGGACCCTTAAATCCCCGCCCACTTTCCCTCCACTCTCTGATCGGCCTCTGTGCGACAAAGAAAGAGGGCGAGAGGAGCTACTGATGAAACTCTGAAGATCCTGCAGAAGAATTTTAAGTTAAACTCCTGAAACATGAGAAGCTGCAGGAAACTTCAGACACGAGTTTGTGGACAAATTAAAAAATGTAAATTTCATTGATTGATTACCTGCTGTGGAGGCTTGGTGGCGCTCCTCGGGGGCGGAGCCATGTTCTCCGCAGAGCAGGTGGCCTGTTGGCGGCTGGCGTGGGCAGGGGTGGGCGTGGGATCTGTGTTGGCGCTGCTGCTGCTGCGTAGGGAGGCGCTGTGAGGGAGCGAGCGCGGCGTCCTGGCCCCTCTGCTCTGCTGCTCCACCTTGATGATATGGGCGGTGCCTGCCGTTGTGCTCTGGCGGGGGATGGCGACCGCCGTGGCGACACCAGGTGGGAGGTCTGGCGGCGCGTGTCGGCGCGGCGTAGAACACTCCTCGCTCTGCACGCTCCGCCTGCTGCCGGACTCGTCCAGGCTGCTGTTGGACGCCACGCGACCTTTGACCCCCACTTGGCTGCCAAAGTCATCGGAGTTGCTGTGGCTGTTGTGCGAGCTCTCCGTGCTCAGGTTCTCGGAGCTGGAGTCCTGCCGCAGCGAGTGGGCGGAGCGTGTGGACAGGCTGTGGGCGGGGTTACTCAGGTGGTAGACGGGGTTCTGGAAGGACAGCGGCTGCAGGCTGCGCTGCTGGCTGAGTGACGGGTGCAGCGGCCGCCTCACCTGCGGCGCACTCTGCGGCTGACCGTCTCTGGGCGGGGCTTTGGTCTGGTGCGGCTGGGGGGTGAGAGGGTTGGAGTGGGGGTAGTTGACAGGGGGCGGGGCGTGGCCGATGGAGGCCTGGGAGCCGACCCTGCTGAGGCGGGGCGGGGCCTCGTGGTGCGCTGGCGGCCCCGCGGGGCTGTGCAGACTCTGCACGTCCTGCAGATCCACCAGAGAGATGCTGCGACCGTTGGGCAGCAGGTTGTCTCGCTCCTCCTGGTCTGAGAAGCTGGTGTGGACGGAGGGATGCTGCTGAGCCAGCAGAGGGCGCTGACCTCTAACGTAACCCTCCATCAGATCAGCCACTGGAGACTGCAGGCTGCGGACATCGCTGTGGCTGCAGGAAGTGACACGTACACACGAGTCAGTCTGATTCAACACATCATCAGACATCACATTTCCTTGACTTTGGGTGAAGACGTCTCCGAACATTACAGTTTGTTTTTTATTCTGAAAGTCCCTGTGAAACACAAACTCTGTACTGTGACCTATTTCTCACTGACACAGGATATTTGACTGGTGGAAGGATACAGATCCAACACTTCGCATTTGATTGGACCGTAAAAAAGTGGGCGGGTTCAGAGTTTAGTGGAGCTACAGACCACTGCTGGCTCCGAGTCCGTCCAGACCCATAACTCTTATAAGTTTGTGCCAAATTTATGGGATTAAGTTATCATGTTCACAAGAATGAGACGGATGCAAGGTCACAGTGACCCTGACCCTTGACCACCAAAAATCTAATGACGTCACCTTTAATCCAAGAGGACGTTTGTGCCAAATTTGAGGAAATTCCTTTATGAAAATGAGATGGACGCAAGGTCACAGTGACCTTGACCTTTGACCATCAAAATCAAATGACTTCACCGTTAAATCCAAGTGGACTTTTGTGCCAAACTAGAGGAAATTCCCTCAAAGTGTTTTTGAGATTTTGCGTTTATGAGAATGAGACAGATACAAGGTCACAGTGACCTTGACCTTTGACAACCAAAAACTAATAAGTTCACGTTTGAGTTCAGTATTAGTAGTTTGTGCCAAATCTGAATAAATAAACCTGAAGGTGTTCTTATGGAGAATGAGATGGAGGGACACGTAATGCCTCCGTAATGAAAAAATAGTTGTTATTTTTTGGGGAATGTTTTTGGTGAATATTGTTACATAGGCGCACAAAATGTCGAGCGAAGTGACCTAAATTTACAGTTTTCATTTAATCCCAAATTAGTACTGTAAATCTTTGCATGTAGCCCAAATATATTCCTGACTCTCAGTTTATACAGTTACACTGTGCATGTTTTAAATACTTTAAAAAAAATCTATTTTTATTGTTTTCCCCATGTGTTCTACTTGTTTCTAAGCACCAGTGCACCAAAGCAAATTCCTTGTATGTGGAAACCTACATGACAACAATAATAATTCATTTAATGCAGACTGATAATTTAGTTTCGAGACAGGTTTTCGTTTGACACATGCAGCTGACGTGATGTTAACAGATTATGTCTGCAGCACATTTCAAGACTCTGTCAGATGATTTTTATTGAAAGGAAGTGGAGCCAGAGGCTGAGTGAGAGGAAGGACGTTAATCTGAAGTGATGGATGATTTAGAGAATAATCAGTGCTATTTATAGTTAATAAATATAAAACAACCTTTAAAAATATCTCAGCAGTTACTGGATGGATCGCCATGAGATTCTGTACAAACATTCATAACCTTTGTTTTCTCTGCTGATCCTCTCACTTCTTTTTCTTCACAGAGCTGCCAGCTGGTGGCCCGATGTTTATTTTTAGTGAAGCCTGATTTTATTTTCCATCAGAAACGTTGATCCACCTCTCATGATTTCTCTTTGTCTCATCTGATACTTTCACATGGAGTCACCACAGAACATTTTCAAATCCTACACAGTTAATTTAAAGGTCCAGTGTGTCAGATCTAGTGACAACTATCAGTGAGGACTGCAGATTACAACCAGCTGAAACTTCTCCTGGTCAGAATTCCTTCAGTGTTCAGGAGCTGAATGGTCCTCAGAGGAACACACACACCAGCTGATTTAAGCCAGGAAACACTCTGAATGAAGACGTTTCATGTTACATATTCAGTGTTTTTTTTAGACGCTCCTCGACGCAGAGGAGCTGCTAACTCCAGGAGCCAATGTGAAAACCTGTATGTCCCTTTCTAGAGTCAGTGTTTGGTTTGTCTGCTCTGGGCTACTGTAGAAACATGGCGGTGCAACATGGTGATCTCTGTAGACGAGGACCTGCTCCCTGTGTAGATATAAACAGCTCATTCTGAGGGAATGAGAACACACAGCTGATTATATGATATTCACTTTAAATCTGACACACTGGAGCTTTAAACTAAAGAACATAAGTGAAGGTACGCTCACTCTACACTTCATTTCAGCTGTGTGACGTTTAGCTGTTTGGACTCCCAGGTCAGAGTTTAAAAACCAGGATTCTCTGTCTGGATACAGAGAAAATGATTTTAGCATCAGTGTGTGTGATCGTTATGATGTCGCCCACATCCAAGCTGTGACATCACATCCTCAGTTCTGTTGAAGGCAGATTAATGTGACCTTCACTCTGACCTTTCACGGCTCAGATCAGCTGATTGGTTACCTGTCTGCGGGGTCCTCAAAGATTCGCTGTAACCCTGACGACAGGCTGCCGCTGATGTTGTGTGCAGAGTTGTGCTCTTGGAAGCGTCTCAGCTGCTGCTGGACGGGCGTCGGTGCAGCCAGGCAGCGAGAGATGTCTCCCAGAATCCTCGGCAGGGGGCCCAGCTTTGCTATGGTGGCCTGCAGGAAGGAATTTTCACCCTGGGTTTGCCGTGTGTGCGTGTATGTGTGTGTGCGTGTATATGTGTGTGTGTGGATGGTTTGAATGGAAGCACCAGGATGCGGTGGTGGTGGTGGTGGTGGTGGGAGAGCAACATGGCAACAGAGAGAGTCGGCCAGACAGGAAGTGAACAGAAGGAGGGAGGAGGAAAAAAAACATGAGGGAAACTTAATGGAAACAAAAACCAACTAGAACAACATGCTGCTACTGAACAGAACCACAGCAAACACAGCAGAGCCATGCTGAGACTGAGCTCCGACAGGTGAGACAGGTGAGGCACAGCACAGCCAAGGGGGAGGGGGTGAGAGGGGGTGGAGGAGGTGGGAGGGGTTCAGGCCATGCTGTGAAGTTCAGCCACGCAGTGTTGATGTGGTTAAATGAACTGAAGTGACCTTTGCTCCTGATGTTCATTCATGTTACGTCATCAAATATTCACATCACACACACTCTGTCAATGATCACTGATCAATAACTGAACACTCAGCAAACACTCCTCAGTGTCACTTCCTGGTTTAATAAAGGTCTGATATAAAAACAGAAATCACTCCGATGTTTCTGAGCTCTGATTCAACAGGTCAGATCAGCGTCTGTATTTGTGAGGACGGCTCACGATTATTTACGTTGTTGACTTGTCGTACGACGTCACCAACATGATGTCAGAATCAACAGCAGGGTTTTCCTGACCACTACACCACCTGGACACAGCGAGTCCCCCTTTCTCTAAGCCTACCTGCACGAGTCCACAGAAAACTAAAGTCCTGTTTCCACCAAGCAGTTCAGTTCAGTTCAGTTCAGTTCATAGTTTCTGTTTCCACAGTAAAAGTTGTGGATGGTCCCAACAGCAGCGTTCCTTAGCGTCCCCATGTTTGGTCCCCCCTCTGTTGGGGTACCTAGCACACAGATCTGGTACTAAAAGGTGGAGCTAGAAACCCTGCAGTCTGATTGGTCAGTAGAGGACGCTCACTCTGGTTTTATGTAACCTCTGTTCATACATCAGTAAACTACAACTATAAAATGAAAGAGAAAAAAATCACTTCATTCACTGGGCCGACTGCCGGCAACTTTTAAGGTGGAACGTTAACTTGTAATGTTACTCAATGCATGAGTTGATGACGTGAATCCATCAGCACACCTTAAATTTCACTGTGACAACTTTGACCATCACTTTAGTTTTTATATGACACACACTTTTAGTAATGACTTTAAAAATATAGATTCATTTGGAGCGGATTATGTGAAGGTCATATATTCTAATCCTCACTTCCTGTGGGCTACAGCAACACTAAACCCCTGAGCTTGCCTGAGAAGGACTAAATGCACAAAGCTGCTATTTTGAAATATCCCATGGAGAGAGACTCTCACTGCAGCCTGTTCTATTTTGTTGTGAAAATGTGGGCGTGCAGCCTCGTTCTGTGGACGATAAACCAGGTGCAGACTTCCATCTGTGTCACCGCTGATGAGGAAATACAGCGAGTGCTGGACGGAGCAGTGAGTGACAACAACCCTGCCCACATTTAAGAGGACTGTCTGAACACACCGAGGGTCTAGGTACCATGTCTGAAGGCTTACTGCTGGTTCCAAAGGTGCTGGACTGAAAGGGTTTGGTGGAGACGGGGCTTAAAACAGCACTTACACAGTGTAGGAGAAGGGTGGAAGAGGTTAATTCCTGATAGTACTTAGCTAGCCAAGCCTGGCAGCGAGCTAAAAGTCCGTGGTTTGTAGTTGCTGGTGGGTTTCGTAAATCCACCAGCAAACCGCCTGGCTCCTAGACCGTCCATCCGCAGAAACAAGGTGTCATTACATGTGGCAAAACTCCCAAACAGGGAAGAGGAATTTTTTCTTTTCTACTCGCCCTTTAACGTTATCGCACCACTCACAGCCCCACCTGAGACTGACCTCTGGTGGCCTCACATCAATACAGCATCTGCTTTCAGTTTAATAAAAAGAGAAACATCTGTATATTTTTGATGGTATTAAAAATCACACCTTCTGGATTTATAATACCATGGTATAATTTAATACTTTGATACCACCCGAGCCTGGTGTAAGACTAATGGGAACAGGAAGTCAGTCCTGAGCATCCAGAACTTCTTATTACTGACACTTATTGAAGAGTTATTAAACAGTTCAAGATTTCTGAAAGAGTTTAAAAACGAGTTGGAGTTAAAGTGACGTATCGACTTTCTTAATTCCTCTCACTGGTTGATATTTAGCTGCCAGGAAGTAGTCCACGGAGGCAGCAGGCCAAAAGAAAGTGCACCAGGCTTTTACTCCAATTTTCGTAGAGGCCAAACAGTGGTACTGCAATTTCCAGGATGTGTCACGTGAAGTCACTGGGCCCAAGAAGACTTTTCCCCATAGACTTACATTGTGGAAGGGATGTCTAGAAATCAGCGGGTACATTTTTTTTTTTTTACCATAACGACCTTTCCATTTGGTCTGATAACATTTCCAAATTCTACAAGAGCTGCAAGATTAAATTATTTTATACCTATTCAAGTTAGTGGAGTGCTAAACCGGAAGCTTGCCACTTGGCCACAGTCTGCAGTGCCAAAACCATTAATAAAACCTGTGAATGTCATCACACACACACACACACACACACACACACACACACACACACACACACAGCTGTTGGTTGGTTGGTACCTTGTCCAGCTGAGAGACGACCTCCCACAGCAGAGCGTGAAGGACGGACAGCTCGCGGCCGAGGTCGATGTAACCCTCGAAGCCTGGCGTGTTGGACAGCGTCTCCGGGTTGGAGATCTCTGACAGGAAACGCATCATCCCCGCCCACTCGTGCTCCAGGAAGTCGTTCATAAAGGCCATGTACTCCTCTTTGTTTCCAAACCTGCAGACGACACACAGTTTTCTCCAAATTCAGATCCTTGTTTCTCTGTTCAGAGCTTCTTTAACCATCGTAAGAAAACGCTTGTCAAAAACAAAAGCCAGAGTTGCACAAACGTGTTCAGTCCTTAAATATTTCATTATCCTTAAACTTCATTTCAAGGGTCAAGAGGGTTTATTTCATTCTGGGAGCAGGTCTGTTCCTGAGAGTCATCTGCACGTCTTCATGTTCAAAACTGGGTCTCATCCAAAAGCTTGTTTGCAATCGTGACTATTATGAAGCACAAAACTCAGATGGAGGACAGGAAGTGATGAACTTACTGTGTCAACTGAGACACGTTTAGCTGCAGACACATTCCTGTTGTAGCGTACACGACAGCCCCACAAACTGCACCCAGCAGTACGAGACAATCCCACCAACATGACGGTCATCTGAACCCTGATACAACACGACGTTGTAGTGAATAAACATGAGGCTAAACGTAGCAATGACTCACTTTATGATTTATAACACATAAAGACATGATTCACTTTGTAAATAACGAGGCGTAACGTTAACGTAGTGCATCATGGCTAGCTAAGCTCCAACTGTGCATTTGCATCAGAGCTTCTGCCTCCAGGCCACCGGGGCTGATCGTGGACTGACGTGTACGTTAAGTAAGGCGAGGCGTGTAGCTCAAGGGAAGGTCATGTAGCGGCTCCAGCTGCAGTCACACCTGCTCCAGTGATAGAGCATAGAGATAAGTGACGACATGAACGGCTGGATGAACCTGTAGTAACGATATTTTCATGCTTACCTACGATTTTTCTTAATTCTGCCTGATTTATCTCGCACGTGGAAATTTTCTATACTTTTGGGAGCACTGTGCATTGTTGACGAGAGGTTCGTCCAAGTCTTTAATTTGTCATTTCCTCGCCTGATTCTTGCTTGAACCAAAAGTCCTGGTGCAGCATCTTTAATGCCATCTCAAAGCTCTTATTTCTGCTCTGAGGAGGGAGGAGGGAGGAGGGAGGAGTGAGGAGGGAGGAGGGAGGATACATGAAAGGAGCCTTCACAGAAGTCTTTTATCAGCCGACACACGCCCCACATTGGATCTATTGGACGCTGCGGATCTACTGATCTGATACGTCACCTCACTCTGAAGTTTCATACCAGCGTGAAGACAGTTAACAGATTAAACCAGAGGTGTCAAACATACGGCCCAGGGACCAGAAACGGCCCGACAAAGGGTCCAGTCCGGCCCTCAAAGCTGATGCACATGTGAAGGCTGAGAGGATTCAGGAACAATCTGAACAGCGGGTAGATACGAGGAAATATGTCTTTAGAGAAATGAGACGTCATGTGAAGCGACGTCTGTTTGTGATGACGGCAGCAGCTGATCACAGCTGGATCAGCTGTCAGGAGGCTTTACCAGCAGCTACAGAAACTTTTAGTGGAGTTTGTGTCTTTGGAAAACGTGGATGCATTTTCAGAGACTTGGACTGGAGGTGAGAGGAGAAAGGTTTACGGGGAAGATGTCTCTGCTCAGAAGCTTCAGCAACAACCATCAGGACCCAAACTGACACCGACACCCTGACAATCCCTCCTGAATCATCGCCTCTGAAAAAGAAAAGCTTGTAGTGAATTTATCAGCACGCACTCACTTGGTGAAGTTGGCGAGGTTCTGGATGACTTTAGCGATGAGCGTAAGCGTCCGGGACGTCCGGTCGTCGGGATACTCCTGCATCAGGTTGAAGAGCGACGGCGACATGATGGCGGGGCAGAGGAAGCGCAGGAACAACGAAGCGCTGATCAGACGCTTGCTGATGTCCTGCTGGTGGCCGCGAGCGACACACTGCTGCTTCCACGATGCAAACACCTCCTTCAGCTCCCGAGGAAACACACTGCGGAGACAGAAAGGGTGTCAGCCGTCACTGCAGGGAGGAAGGATCGGGTTTGTGCTGCTTCAGAGAAGATTTACTGACATTTTTGGTTTTGGTGCAAATTCAGTAGTTCAGCCCAAATGTGGGTTTAATGAATTAATAAATTACAAAATATATATTGAGAGTTTTCAAGATTTAAGGGCAAAAAGCCTCCAAATATGGCTACAAAGCATTAAAGTCTTTCCTACATTTAAACGTTCATTTTCAAAAGCTTACAGTCGGCTCAGGTATAAATTAAGGGATGGCTTTAATGTAAATTGGTCAATTTTAAGGGATTTTTTTTGTCTTAAAAACCTTTAAAATCCGCTTATACTGTAAGTCAAAAAAATACCTGAATATACTGCAATTCATAAATGTATCTTCTAAAATCACACCATAGTTACGTTATTATTGGTGAGCACATTAATGGAATTTTAAGGTAAAAACTTAAGGGATTGAGTTTTCTGGGTCTGTTTGTGCCCAAAGATTGTACTCTACTTCCTAAAATGTGTCTCCTGACAGTCGCTGCAGAGACTCAGACAGAGTGAAGGACTCACTGATAAACACTCTGCAGTAAAAACGCTGCAGGGAAAAATAATCTGCATAATTTACTGTGTTCGTTAGTTATCTGACGAGCTGATTAATATGACAGAGGCTGTTTCAGCCAATCAGAGCAGCGTGTTAACGGAGCAAGGTGAAGGTCAGCACTTCAGCAGCACACTGGAGGCTCTTTATTCTGACTCTGTGCTGTTGTTGCATCTCTCTGACAGCAGGTGGCAGAGTCGCTGTGTTTCTTTTTAATGAAACATTCAGGCGTCAGAGCTCCTCGACTTCTTTAACTTTACATTAATAAGCTTCAGCACACTAACGAGGAAATAAAACAATACACTGGGATTAAAGAGGAACGTCTGAAATCATATTTTGTTTTTGAAAAACCTTCACATGTACATACATGTTATATACTGGTGTGATTATCGAGGCATTGTCAACTACAGTCTGACTGGATTTGTAAGGCAGATATATTCATGATGAAAATGTTACAATATATCAGTCGATAAACAAATAAATATTCTTGTTAGTAGATATTTTATTTATTTATATTTATCTAATCCGTTTTAATGCGCTGGTTTTTAAAATTATTTTGACTGTTACGGCCAATTTATGTTTTTTAGAGTTTGTTCTTTGTGTAGCTCCTGGTTTAGTTATTAAGTGAGTTTATGTGGCACTACAGGTGTGCGTGTGTACTGGGTGTGTATTGGGTGTGTACTGGGTGTGTACTGGTACCAGTAGGAATTGATGATCTTGCAGAAAGCCAGCTCGCAGCACATCTTCAGGTTACTCTGGTGTTCGGCCAACTCAGTGCTGGAGCATCGACTGGGATCCACCTCACAGTTCTCATCTGACTCGTACAGAGCTTTGATGAACTCACCTGGTGACACACACACACACACACACACACACACACTTAATGGTTACTTAACTAATCACAGTGACGATAGTTTTAAGTTAAATGACCTCTTGATTGACTGATAGAGACTTAAGTGTGACGTTTTTTGGTGGGCGGGGCTTAGCTGGAGGCAAACAGTTCTCCACAGACATTAGCTAGCGCTAGCTAACAAGTTGTGTTGTCTTGTTTTAGACGATGCAGGAAGATGATGTGAGTGGTGCGTTCAGAAACACTCATTGTGAGTGTGGGAGCGCACTCTGACACACACTGGAGCGTTGATAAATAGGGAGCGCTGTCTGAATGTAGCGTTGGGTTATCCAGAGCAGCGCACTCTCAGAGTGGCAGAGCGCACTCTGGACACTCTGTCTGTGGAGACGGAGCAGCAGAGCGCCGAGCGGAGTGAATGTGTGATTAACTTAACCGTTGGTTCATTCATGTAGAAATATAACGCTGCGTTTCTTCCACCAACAGGGCTCTCATTTTAGTGTAGAGCGTCAGACTGAATTTACCAACGCACCATGTCAGGTCACTCACTCTCCGGGACCGCCAGTGTTACTTGAATAAGTAAACACTGAGCAACGGGACCAGACTGGCCGACCCGTATGCTCTCACTCAGTGGATGGATGATGTCACAGGAAGCCAATCTTACAAAGGAGGACCACACTTGTTTGTTTTGCTATGGAAGCTAACGTTAGCTAATGTGCTAAAAAGTATAATATAAAATATAAATAAATGACTGGATGAATAAATTTAAATCTACCAAAATATTTAGTATAATGAGGAGATTATTTAATGGAATGTGTGAAAACATTATTTTTGTTTTAATTTGCTTCTTTATTCATTAACCTTTGAATTAATCCCCTACTACTCATTTGCTTTACTTTTTAATTTTCTCTTTTTACAACACAGGCAATGTGACAAATAAAAACTCAAACACACCTGTGTGATCACAAACCAATACTGATTTTGACAATGTTCAGTGTTCATGTTTTCTGCAGTCTCATGAACACTGAAGCAGGTTTTGACTCGTCATTAAGCTTTAACGAGTCCCTCCGAGTGTCTGATCAGCAGGTGACGCAGCAGAACGACACGAATCACGGGTGAGTGTTTGTTGAACGTCAGATGAAAATAACGCAGCTGCTCAACATGTACGATAAAAACTGTCACAATAAAAGACCTCAGTGGAGGAACTCGTGTTACCTAACGCACCGCAGGAAGTCAGAAGTTATCTATTTCCAGATGTGAACCTATAAATATATTAACGAGGGTGAAAATATTGGTGTTTTCGACTGAAGTTTTCCTGCTAATAATAAAGCTCTGAGAGCCGACGTGATGAGTCTGATGTTTCCTGGTTTGTGATGACAGCAGGTCTCGTGGGTCTCTGACAGTTTCTTCTTAAGAACTATTTTAGGTCTCTTCACAGCGTCTCTGAAATGTTTCACAACATGCTAACTGAGCAGAATCACTCCGAGGAGGAGGAGGAGGGTGAAGATGATGCAGCAGAGTGGAGACATAATGATTTCTAATTTTAGCATTCAGCGGTCCATAAAAATCATAAAAAAATGTGTTTTGAAGACTTCTGATCTAATTTAGGATCGACGTGATGCTGCTGACACGCTGTGAACTCTGCCTGCTCATTCTTCTGAAAAATATTTATAAAATCAAACATCACAATATTTTTAAATGAGAATCTGGACAAAGTCACACTGCAGCTGGGGGCTTTACTGATATTTGTCACGAACTGTCTGAAATTAATTTATAAAATTACACATAAATTAACATTTTTCCACAACAAGAAATAAAAACATTTTGGTTTCAGCTCGAGTCACTCTGTCCATAATTCCTCTGATAAAGTTTCTATTTTTACTTCCATTGTTATTCTAGTTTTACACATCGTTAC
The DNA here is from genome assembly GCF_011397635.1 of Epinephelus fuscoguttatus. Lineage (NCBI taxonomy): Eukaryota > Metazoa > Chordata > Actinopteri > Perciformes > Serranidae > Epinephelus > Epinephelus fuscoguttatus. The sequence continues at coordinate 41,523,893 of NC_064766.1, forward strand.
GTTCACTTTAAGTTTAAACTAGAATTACCGGCTTGTCACAGTCAAGCTGACCTTTGACCTTTTGGATATAAAATGTCATCACTTCATTATTTTATCCTGTCAGACATTTGTGTCAAGTTTTGTCATATTTAGCATTTCAATTCTTGAGTTATGGCCAAAAACGTGTTTTATGAGGTCAGAGTGACCTTTGACCACCAAATTCTTATCAGTTCAACCTTTTACCCAAGTGGACGTTTGTGCCAAATTTAGGGAAATTCCCTCAAGGCCTTCTTGAGTTATTGCTTTCATGAGAATGATACAGACGAGAGGTCACAGTGACCTTGACGTTTGGCAACCAAATCTAATAAAACTCATAATTGAGTCCAAGTGGACGTTTGTGCCAAATTTGAAGAAATTCCCTACGAGGTTCTTGAGATATCGCAATCACAAGAAAAGAAGGGATGGACTGACAACCAGAAAACGTAACGCCTCCAGCCACGAGTTCTGCCGTCATCTAAACCTGCTTACAGGTGTGTGTTCAGGTGTGTGTGTGTGTGTGTGTGTGTGTGTGTGTGTGTGTGAGCTGAGACTCACCGAGTGCGTCGTGCAGATATTTCTGTCCCACCAGCTTCAGATATTCCTCGATGGCTTTGGTGGCCAACGTGTTCTCCCTGAAGATCAGGACGTCGTGGTCAGCACAGCGGTCCACCTCTGACATCACCAAGTCTGTCAGGAAGTCCTGGACAGGAGGAAGAGGAGGAGGAGGAGGAGACAGTGAGTGATGTCAGTGATCACTCATAATGTGGAAAGTGATTTCATCAGTGTTTCATTTCCAAAATACGTCTACAGAAATCTGGAGACATGTCAGCGGAGACGAGAGGGGGCGGGGCTGACCCTGTTGCTCTGGATGACATCATGTCTCCTCACTGTAAGGTTTTTATAGATGGATTTTGTTAACAAATATTTTGGATATTTGGGACCTGAACTACAAGTAGGTCTGTGATCTGTCAGAATCTTCTGGACCTCAACGTCTCACCAGAGCTGAACAATTTATTCAAATAGTCAAAATCACAATATTTTCATGTGAAATATCCAAATTGAAAAAAGTTTTTCATGAAGGTAAAATGTTGTCACAATATTTCATTATTAATAAAGCACAGTGGGCCTGATAATCATATTTCAGATGAAAGAGGACGTGCTTGTCTGGCACAGACCACATCATCATCATCATCATCATTTTTAGGGGTTAAAGCCCAAAAAATGTATTGTCATTATTATTGTTTTCACAAAATCCTGTGAGATGTTACATCGTGGAGACGTGACATTTTCACCAATGACTGGAAGTTGTGTGCAAATGCTGCTCAAACAATATAATGCCAACAGGCCAGATGGGGGCGCTATAATTAGGGTTCCAAGAAATTCTGTTTTGAAAGGCCACTTGTCACAAAACTTGAAGGAAATGTCTCCAGAAGTATCTGAATCACACCCTGAAAGTTTGATTCAAATCGACCAATAGGGGGCGCTACACATGCCAAACGTTGATATCTCATAATCAGCCAAAGATATTTGTACAAACCCTGGTTTGCATCATCTAGGGTCACGTCTCAGTCGATGCACATTTGAAAATGATTGCTTAAAGGGGGCGTGGCCTATTACATTAAATCTAAATTTCACATCCAAACTTCTAAAAATCATAATAAATCATCAGTGTGTCCGACACAGCTGAAAGTTTTTCAGCACATCCACTGAATGGTGACAAAACTTTGCTGCCCTACAACCTACAGTCAATTCAGAAGTCTGTCACCCTGTATTTTTAAGTTAATTACCATCTGCAACCTTTAGTTGCAGCCCCAATTCATATACACAGTTGAATCTTTAATTAAGCACAGCAATTTTGAGATTAATCAAAGCCAGGAAAATATTTCTTACGCATTAAGTAAACAATAAGCTCTTATTGCTGAGAGTCAGATGACAAGTCTGACACCACTGTTAAATATGAAGCAGATTTTTCTTTACTTTCTGACAGTCAGGCTAGCTGCTTTATGCTAAGCTATCTGAAAAAACAAATCGTTGCGCACAGAAACATCACACACTGATTCTGATGCGTTCAATTGTTCTATTCGTTGTGAAAATTCACAAAACATGACAAAATTAAAAGAGACATTTCCCTCACTGACTCCTGGTCAAACGTCTCTAAAGGCTCTGACGAATCGGAAAACACAGAAAATGGAACCTGTTGCAAAAACTTTAATGACGGATGAAAGTTTCTGACTCAGTGTGCGAACGTGACAAACACAACGTGAAGTCGTATTTTTTAGACGTGACAATTTTGGAGGAAACAGACTCAGTGTGCGAAGGCTTTTACACTACAGATATGAGAGCGCTGATTATCTGTCTCTGACAGTAAATAAGAGTATTTCCCTCCACAGCGTGGAACTACTCGTCTAAATGGAGGCTGCTGATTGGCTGTTGGACTCTGACCTTTGCCCTCCCGGTGCTCTGCAGGATGTGGACGAGCGCGCAGGCCATCTCCTCCTTGTTCTTGACGCTGATGACGGGCTCCAGCACAGAGCACAGCATGGTGTAGTTGTTGGTGACGAACTCAGCGAACTCCTTGTACTGCTCCATGGGCAGGATGGAGATGGTCTGGAAGCGAGACTTGATGCGGATCGACGGCCCCCCTCCTTTGGTCTTGCTGGTGGTGGGCGTGCTGACTGGGTACCACTTCTCCACAAACTGCCGGCCCGTCACGCCCGACACGGGGATGTTCACCAGGCCCACGTAGTTGTTCTTGTCCTTCTTCTTCTTCTTGTCCACGTCGCGGTAGATGTGCACGGTGATGCTGTGCATGGCGGGCAGGCTGGAGAAGTCGAAGTACTCGCCCCAGAACAGGCTGTCGTGGCGGGTTTTGCTGGTGGTTCGGGCGTACAGGACGTCGTCCAGACACAGCTCGCAGAAATACTTCTTCTTAGGCGGCAGGTCTTTGGCTTCGATGATCCACAGGCGCAGCAGGTTCTCCGCCCGCCGACAGTTGTCCTGGAAACACAAACAACCCTCCGTTAAAACATCTTGAAGAAGAACGACCTGAACAAGACGCAGGTTTGACTTCTTAATTCTTCACCCAAACAACACTTTAATTATTGCACAGTTTTTAACTCATTATCTTGTTTTTTTGTTCGGCCCGTCTGTCAAACAATTTTGACTTCGCTAAAAAGTAGAAAACAAATAAGTCCACACACCAAGCAGCTGTTGAGAAGGATTTTGCTGCAGGGTGACGTTTCAAGCCCACGGCTCTTCCTCAGGCTCCTCAGCTGTGGGCTCGAAACATCACCCTGCAGCTGCTTGGTGTGTGGACTTATTTGTTTTCTACTTTGCCAGACACGCACTGGACGTTGGGATGTGTGTGTCTTCTGTACTGTTTTTAACTGGTGACACATAATGAAGTTGATCTTCACACTCAACAGTGCGCTTCTTGAGTCCTGAGTAGGGATGCACTGATTTTGAAATTCTGGTCCGATTCCAATACCAATGTTTAAAATAACAATATGGCCGACTGATGTTTTTATGTTGGTATTGATTTAGTTTCTGTTACAATGTTAACCAGCGCTCCTCCTCCATCTCACCACACAACAGTGAGATCACTAAGTCTGTGGCTGTCAGTCTGGAGCCCTGCTTCTAGCCTGCACAAAATTAAGCCCAGTCTCCACCAAACCCTTTCAGTCCAGCACCTGTGGAACCAGCAGTAAGCCTTCAGACATGGTACCTAGACCCTGGGTGTGTTCAGACAGTCCTCTTAAATGTGGGCGGGGTTGTTGTCACTCACTGCTCCGTCCAGCACTCGCTGTATTTCCTCACCAGCGGTGACACAGATGGAAGTCTGCACCTGGTTTATCGTCCACAGAACGAGGCTGCACGCCCACATTTTCACAACAAAATAGAACAGGCTGCAGTGAGAGTCTCTCTCCATGGGATATTTCAAAATAGCAGCTTTGTGCATTTAGTCCTTCTCAGGCAAGCTCAGGGGTTTAGTGTTGCTGTAGCCCACAGGAAGTGAGGATTAGAATATATGACCTTCACATAATCCGCTCCAAATGAATCTATATTTTTAAAGTCATTACTAAAAGTGTGTGTCATATAAAAACTAAAGTGATGGTCAAAGTTGTCACAGTGAAATTTAAGGTGTGCTGATGGATTCACGTCATCAACTCATGCATTGAGTAACATTACAAGTTAACGTTCCACCTTAAAAGTTGCCGGCAGTCGGCCCAGTGAATGAAGTTATTTTTTTCTCTTTCATTTTATAGCTGTAGTTTACTGATGTATGAACAGAGGTTACATAAAACCAGAGTGAGCGTCCTCTACTGACCAATCAGACTGCAGGGTTTCTAGCTCCACCTTTTAGGACCAGATCTGTGTGCTAGGTACCCCAACAGAGGGGGGACCAAACATGGGGACGCTAAGGAACGCTGCTGTTGGGACCATCCACAACTTTCACTGTGGAGACAGAAACACTGAACTGAACTGAACTGAACTGAACTGAACTGCTCGGTGGAAACGGGGCTTTAATGTCACACTACAGAAGAACATCAAACACTGACATCAGTGAATGTGAATCTTGTTTGCCAACAGGTTGGTGGCAGTCAACAAGGACAATATCAGCTGATAAATCGGAGCATCTCTAGTCCTGAGCATTATACCGGGCCCAGTGTGTGATATTAGCAGCTCTACTTCAGAAAAAGAACTTTTTCTAACACTGCCAATACAACATTCACAGTTAGAGAAGCAATTTACGCTACATGTATTTTATGAATTATGTCCGAGTCGCTCACTTTAACAAACCCACTGTGGTTATAAAGTAGAGCATGGATTTAATTAGCAGGTGTATTTTGTCAGCTGTAACGTTCGTCTCTCTTAGAGGGAACAGGATCTTTATGGGGACAACAGGTGGACAGTAGATGCCTCATGGAGGTGGTTTACATCATGAGAAAGCTGGAAACCTAAAGATTAATTAGAGATGCAGCTCAGTGCTGTGTGTCAAGTTTTTATAGTCAGAAACACTGTGTGTGTGAGCTGTCTGCTCAAAGACTGAAAGTTTAGAGTGAATCAGGGCTTAGAACTTCATAATGAAAGTGTATGATGGACATGCCCGTGATAAGTTGTGTCTCAAAAGCTGCTGCAGGAGTTTTTGGGTTGATGCCATTTGTTACACAGATTTGGTGCTAAATTTAAGCATGTTTAAACACTTGAGAACTGAAAAAAAGTTTTAAAAAAAAAAAGTTTAAAAAAAATTCCCTCCAAAACATCACACTGAGACACCAAGACTTTAAAAATCCATGCTGTGATTTGGTTTCAAAAACTCATTTGGACATTTGGAGGATATGCCTATGACAGCCAAACATCCTCTGAGTGTTCGAGGTCTCTGGTTTGTGGCTGTAGAGTTTCATGAGGCTGTCATAATCCTGGAGGTCACTGTAGGTCATTTTATACAGTGATGTCTGTTTCACTCCAATGAAACGGCTGCTATGAGAGCTCCCATCATCACACATGAGTAGAAGTGGGCTCACTGAATCCACGAGAGTCCCAGCTCTCCAGTCAGACCCGATTTATGTAACTCCAGGTCTGTTTATGGACCCCAGTGTGCAGAAATATTATAAATACAACAGGCGAGAGTAACACATTTGTACTGCGTGAGAAAACCTGCCAAAAAACAAAGCGGGACTTGTAAAAATCTGACGTGTCTGTAAAGAGGAGGCTCGTGACCGGGAGGACTTTAAAACTCGGCTCGATGTCAGGCGAGGACGGCGGCGTCCTGGAAGTAGCTCTTAAAGAGTGTGTGTGTGTGTGTGTGTGTGTGAGACCTTGTTGGGCTGAATGGTTCTCCTCAGGTTCTCCATCCACTTGTCTCTCTCTGAGGCCGAAGTGCAGCTGAAACACTTGCTGCCACCCGAGTACGTCACCTGACAGGTGGGAGAGAGAAAGAGACGACAACGTGACATCATTACATTCATCACATGAAGGAAGTGAGGTCACAGAAATGTATAAACTGTTTCTCTGAGACTTTGGAAACCCTCATATTCCTTCGTACAGAGACTCTGACTGACCCATCCTGATTGGTTCAGCTGTGTGTGATGTGCTGTTTATTTATGTCCTATCATATTCCGGTTTAACTCATACACGCATACATGTTTACATCTTTTTCCCCCTCTCCTTAAATTTGAGTTTCATATGTGGGAGGATCTGTTGTCATCTGTGTCACCGCTGATGAGGAAATACAGCGAGTGCTGGACGGAGCGGTCTAGGCACCATGTCTGAAGGGTTGCTGCTCGTTCCAAAGGGACTGGACTCAGAGGGTTTGGAGGAGACGGGGCTTTAGGTGATGATGAGGAGTTTACTCAAAGACTGAGGTTAGAGAAAGGCTCTTTCTTCCTGATGTTGCTGTCAGCTGGGATTTCCACATCTACATCGATGGCCCTGCTCTGCTCCTCGTCTACAGCCGCTGTGTCTGGTTGGTTAGCAGCTGCTTGGAACTTGAAGTCCCACAGGATCTGTGTCCACTTGGTCGTGTCTCTCGGTGTGTGATGTCCCTGCTTGTATCTTACATCCTGCCACTATTACCCCTTTTCAACAGCCATGGGCTGGTTTGGTTTGGTTTGGTTTGGTTTGGTTTGGGCCGTCAATCCAGCACAGCAGGGATTTGCGTCTCCATGACAACAGGGCTACCTGCTTAAAGGTGTGTCTTTAACTGATGACGACTTGTCTTGAGTGAAGACGCTGTAAAGCAGCGGGCTGATCCACGGCTCAAGTCCTTCTAATTGTTGCTGCAGGTGTTTTTCCACAGCAGGGCAGGTAAAGAAGTTTACCTGTTGAAGGTGAGCTGTTTGTCTGCAGCTCTTCATCATCATCATCATCATCTCACTGCTGCTGTTTCTGCTTTTACTCTTCCTCCCTGCCGTGTTATTACACTTGGCCGTAATAACACATTTCATTTCCTGTAGATTCTTCACAATAAAAGTCCCCTGTTATTTTGTTATGTAAACACTTTTATTATTTAGGAGCAAAAGAAGGAAATGTTGAGTTTTCCAGCAGCAACTTGACACAACTTCTGATGCGGCTCATAGTGAACATCTTCCTGATGTTTTCTTGGATGCTCCTTGTTTTCACTACTCGTACAGTCTCAGGGTGCTGGACTTTGGGTGGAACCCTCCATGAGTTGTGATTTCTATCATTTCATCTTAAATGAAAGTAGGTTGTCATAAACCAGAAGCATAAATATGTTGTTAAAAGGAATGTCTGTGTTTGTTAAATTCAAAACTCAATTAAAAAGCAGTCGTTTTACATGTATGAGTAAAGTGATGAGAGTCTATGAGAACAAAATAAAAGAAATCAGTGGACAAGTGACAGTCGGGGTCCGTTTAATTACTACAGTAATAATTGTCCTCATTATGTGTTTTCTGTTCACTGACAACATTAGTTTCTCTCCACCTCAGACTGAAGATGATTTCTTCCTATTTCATGGATTTATTTTATTTATTGCTTCTTAATACACATATATTTTACTACACTCCTGCTTACGTTACACTTTAATATTACTGTCTGCCATAAATATATGTCATTTTATTTCAAACTTTATACTTTAACTTCTGCATTACTTTATGTTTCAGACTCCTTCTGTACTTGTGTGATTTTCTTTTTTTAAACATACATAATGTTTAACCCTAAACCCTGCCTCTCTGTCCTCGCTGTGCGTACGACAATAAATAAAATAAATAAAAACCTGACCTCGCTCCTCGGCTGGTTTTCAGTTTGGTACAAACAGTCTCTGTGATGTCACAGTATGAACTCATTCGTTTCCGTCCTCCTCACCTCGAAGCAGAACTCCTGTCCCAGGATGCTGCTGTGCAGAGGTTTGATGAACACGTCCTCCTCCATGCTGAGGTCCAGAGCCTCCACCGCGCTGCCCGGGCTCAGCAAAGACTCATGGGAGGTCGACTCCTTCAGCTTGGGGAGCCCGCGAGATCTGGAAGACAAGAGGAACATGGAAACAGAGATGAATGTGAGGCAGGTTCAGGTCCTAAGCTCCTGAGGATGTTTGAGAATAAAACAACGCTGCCAGGGGGCGCCGCTGAGCACCGCGCAGTTCTCTGATACCATGACAACGCCACGAGATTCATCAAACTCCCTCTGAGTGTTTGAGCTCGCCACCACAGCCGCCTGCTGCCCACAGCGAGGCAGGAGAGCAGGAATACCTACGAAAAACAACCACAGAGCCAGGTGAGGGGAGTTCCCCAGAGCATCCCTCCTCCTCCTCCTCCTCCTTTTCCACCTCCTCCTCCTCCCCCTCTGCTCCCACCGTCCGCCCACCTCGACCCTCCACACAGACAACAGCAGCTCTGTTCGCCACCAGCGCCTCCGAGCAGAGCGTCGCCGCCTTTATGAAGCTTCCCCATAGTCCAGCAGCTGGTAAACAAGGTCCTGGGACGGGCCAATCGCATCAGGCCTCCGGGAGCGTTTCCACAGCAACAGCCTCTCCCAGAGCGAGCAGGAGCTAGGCAGCAGAGCGTGACGCAGCGAGGAGCAAGGCAGGTGTTTAACTACAGAGAGGTCTCGAGGGGGGGGGGGGCAGACGGCGCTGTCAGGGGTTAATGAGACGAGGTCAACGGAACGACTGCAGCTTTTTCAGCAGCAGAAGAAGAAACTTTACAAAATAAAGCAGGAAAAGGCTGACGGACACCAAACGTTGATTTTACATCAAACTCCTCAGTCTGTGAATGAACTTCAGATTTAAAAGCTGGTGGAAGTCAATGAACCAGAATTATTGATGAATGTACTCAAACTGTGCGATTGAAAAAAAAATATCTGACGTTTCTTCATCAGATTTTACAAAATAAAAACACAAAACATTCTGATCCAAAAGATTTTTAAATGTAGACACTACACCTTCATTTCAATTAATTAATCACAGAAAAAATACAGTGTTAAAAAAATAAACGCTGATTAATCATGTTCTGTGGTGCCCTTTGACCCGGTGTGTCACTGAGGGCCACAGTGTCTTTGTGACATGATGGAGGCAGACGAGACGACGCTGCTCGGCCCCGTGAACGGAACATTTACGTTTGAAAAACAGATGGAACTGTTGACAGGAGCACTGACCTCTGCAGGAAGGAACTTTCGTACCATCGGAGAACTGAAGTCTAAAATACTGTATCACCTCAACACAAAGCGTTTAGTGGCAAACCAGGAGGTCCAAGCTAGCACAGCCTCTGATGCTAACGCTAGCAGCCACACTCAACCAGGTGTTCAGACACAAACTGAGTGACCGACTAACTGACTCTTGGGTCGGGAAATTCATCTCTCTGTACTGACAGCCTGACTATATATCTTAATATTTTCACGAAATAGGTGACATGTTTTCAGCTGCAAGTCAAAGCTACATTTGAGACGTCACAACCAGTTTTATAAAAATAGACTGTGATGAAATGAAATACAGAGACAGGGTACACAAGAACACAAACCAGCTTCACTATAACTCACAGCATTCACAGACAAACACTTGTCTTTATCTGGACACATTTTCCCCACAAATACAACATGCTAACGTTATTAGCACAAGCCTATGGCTTCTTACATTGTATAAATTAGCCTAGCAGCTAGCAGACTTCTCCTCTACTCATATGAAGCCAGGGACAACAGCAACATTTAACAAAGGTAATGTTAGAAAATTTGGCTCCATTACAGCTCACTGACAAAACAACTGTCTTATACTAAACACGTTTTCCAAACAAATACAACATGCTAACGTTATTAGCACAAGCCTATGGCATTTTACATTGTATAACTAATGGTGCGTTCCAGGCACCTGTAACTCGTGTTTTTACAACCTTCTACCCGTGACAGTGCACTGGAACAGCAGTCAAACCTGTAACTTACCACCCGTGAACTGGTACCAGATCGATGTACTCCCAGTTACGCTTTCTGATGTCACACAGCCCTCTAAACTCTAAACCAATGACCTTACTCCTCTAAACAACAATGGCAGCCCCATGGATGTGGTGTTGATGCAGGTGATACACGGTGAGAAATAGACATAAAATAACCCTAATGTTAACACATTATTGGCAGCCGCTCTAACAGCTAGTTTCCAATGCAAGAATAAATCAATACAAAATACGTTTCCAAACACACAGACAACGTAAAATAAAAAGTATGATAGCATCTGTGACCTGATGCGCCGTTTCTCC